>NC_069505.1:99209281-99509281 GCF_027579735.1 Bombina bombina | reverse complement strand
AGTTCAATACGATTGGCTAATTGGATCAGATTTTTTCTACCTTAATTCCGATTGGCTGATAGAATTCTATCAGCCAATCGGAATTGAAGGGACGCCATCTTGGATGACGTCCCTTAAAGGAACCTTCATTCGTCGTTAGTCCGTCGGTTGAAGAGGATGGCTCTGCGTCGGCTCGGTTGAAGATGGCTCCGCTCCGCTCTGGATGGATGAAGATTGAAGACGCCGCCTGGATGAACACTTCTACCGGATGGAGGATCTCTTCTTTGCCGCTTGGATGAAGACTTCTACCGGATCAAAGACCTCCTCTGCGCACCTTGGATGAAGAATTCGGCTTGGCTGGGTGAAGACGACTCAAGGTAGGATGATCTTCAGGGGGTTAGCGATAGCTTTATTTAAGGGGGGTTTGGATGGGTTAAAGTAGGGGTGTGTGGGTGGTGGGTTGTAATGTTGGGGGGGGTATTGTATTTTTCTTTTCAGGTAAAAGAGCTGATTACTTTGGGGCAATGCCCCGCAAAAAAGCCCTTTTAAGGGCTGGTAAAAGAGCTGATTACTTTTGTATTTTAGAATTTTTTATTTTGGGGGCTTTTTCATTTTATTAGGGGGCTTAGATTAGGTGTAATTAGAGGGTCTACCGCTCACATCTCCCAAGACTCCAAATACCGGCGTTAGGAAGATCCCATTGAAAAGATAGGATAAGCAATTGGCGTAAGGGGATCTGCGGTAGCCTGGAACAAATGTTTTGTGTCATTTTGTGTAGCGTACATGATAATAATAGCACTGGGAATTATCAAGGGATACTGTCCTGTAACATTGTTGTTTTTTAAAGGGACAGTACACTGTAAAATAGTTTTTATAATAATGTATTTTCAATGACTTGTTATGCCAGCTACAGAGTATAAAATGTAGGATGAAGTGCATTTTCAGGTTTATTTGTGTATATGAAGTAGCTGGTTTTGTGCTTTTAAACCACAGCCTATTAGAGTGGGTTGAGTTTCAGGTAATATCATATCTCATTATGTTATCACTTTGTGTACACACACTTGCTTCCTTATCTTATATTTGTCTGGAAAACTAAAGCTCAATACATATAGAGAACAATAAAAAATTATAATTTTATTACTTAACTATCCTGCACCCCACTGGGAGTGTCATTTCTTCTTCTAGCTGTGTTTACTTAGGCTGTTCAGTAGCTGAGACTCCATTATCAAAACGTTCAGTATAGGTTGGGAAACCACAAGCTAAATCAGCTATTTCAAAGGCCAAAATAGGGGTAAAGGAGCTACTTGTAAACAAATGAATACACTCCAGCAGGTAAAATGGATCATTGGGAACAATTTAAATGGAAGAACATTTTGTGGGTGAACTGTCCCTTTAATGCAGTGGCGTCACCAGAAATTAAATGATGGGGGCACTTATGGAAGGCCTTTTAGTGATTTATGCGTGGGGTTGTGATGGGAGGGCAGGACTTGGTGTGTCCTGGGCTGGGCATGCTACTGGTGGAGCTGGAGGCAGGCCTGGGCAGAGTGTTGGGGGAAGCAAGGGATTACCATCTCCTGGTCCCCATTTGTGAGGCCACTGCCTTAATGTTTTCATAATGACTTAAAGGGACATTAAACCCAAACATTTTCTTTCATGATTCAGATAGATAATACAATTTTAAACAACATTCAAGTTTACTTCTATTATCTAATTTGCTTCATTCTTTAGATATCTTTTATTGAATAAATAGAAATGCACATTGGTGAGCCAATCACACAATGCATCTATGTGCAGCGACCAATCAGCAACTACTGAGCCTATCTAGATATGATTTTCAGCAAAGAATATTAAGAGAATGAAGCAAGTTAGATAATAGAAGTAAATTAGAAAGTTGTTAAAAATTGCACGCTCTTTCTAAACAATGAAAGAAACTTTTGGGGTTTAATGTCCTTTTAATATCAGCTGCAGAGTAGTACATTTATTAGGAATGTCTCCTTTAAGTTTACCCTTGCATTTGAAATACCTGCATTTGCTAATTCAAAACAACACCCAAAATGAAAATGTCAGCACCTAAGTATTGGCATTTGTGTATATAAACACACACACACAGATATATATATATATATATATATATATATATATATATATATATATATATATATATACAGGTGGCCCTCGGTTTACAACGGTTCAATTTAAGCCGTTTCAGAATAACAACATTTTTATTCAATCATGTGACTGCTATTGAAAAGCATTGAGAAGCAGTACATTGATTAAAATAGCCAGTAGGTGGAGCTGTCCGCTTGTGTAACTAGACCTGAGCTATTGAGCAGTTTTCAAAGGAACAAGATCTTCCTGTCTATAAATCAGTCCAGATTGAAATGCATAGAAAGAACTGTTTGCAGAAAAATGCAAGTAAAGTCTGTGTTGTGTGATTATTTTATTAGGTTTATAATGCTGTTTAGGAAACGTTTTTGTTCATTTAACTTAGTTTAATTATATATTCTGTGTTGTGTGATTGTTTTATTAGGTTTAAAATGCTGTTTAGCACTTAAAGTCTTTATTTCAAAGCTTTAAAAATAATGTTTAGGTGTTACTTATGACAATTTTGAGAGGGGCCTGGAACCTAACTCCCTCACTTCCCATTGACTTACATTATAAACTGGGTTTCAATTTACAACGGTTTTGATTTACAACCATTCTTCTGGAACCTAACCCCAGCGTAAACTGAGGGCTACCTGTATGCTATGTAGTGTGTGTGTATCTGCATGTGTAAGTGTATGCTATGTAGTGTGTGTGTATCTGCATGTGTAAGTGTATGCTATGTAGTGTGTGTGTATCTGCATGTGTAAGTGTATGCTATGTAGTGTGTGTGTATCTGCATGTGTAAGTGTATGCTATGTAGTGTGTATGTATCTGCATGTATAAGTGTATACTATGTAGTGTGTGTGTGTGTGTGTGTATCTGCATGTATAAGTGTATGCTATGTAGTGTGTGTGTATCTGCATGTGTAAGTGTATGCTATGTAGTGTGTGTGTATCTGCATGTATAAGTGTATGCTATGTAGTGTGTGTGTATCTGCATGTGTAAGTGTATGCTATGTAGTGTGTATGTGTATCTGCATGTATAAGTGTAAGCTATGTAGTGTGTGTGCATCTGCATGTGTAAGTGTATGCTATGTAGTGTGTGTGTGTGTATCTGCATGTGTAAGTGTATGCAATGTAGTGTGCGTGTATCTGCATGTGTAAGTGTATGCTATGTAGTGTGTGTATCTGCATGTGTAAGTGTATGCTATGTAGTGTGTGTGTGTATCTGCATGTGTAAGTGTATGCTATGTAGTGTGTGTGTATCTGTATTTGTAAGTGTATGCTATGTAGTGTGTGTGTATCTGCATGTGTAAGTGTATGCTATGTAGTGTGTGTGTGTGTATATCTGCATGTGTAAGTGTATGCTATGTAGTGTGTGTGTATCTGCATGTGTAAGTGTATGCTATGTAGTGTGTGTGTATCTGCATGTGTAAGTGTATGCTATGTAGTGTGTTACTGTGCATTTTTGCTAACTTTAAAGGCCAGAATTTAGAATATTAATGGGGAAAGCAGAGAACAGTTTAAATTAATCTATTATTAAATGTCCAATTAAGATAAAAATATTTAGCACTGTCTCTGCAAAGGCTAAATAAATACAGAGCTACATAGCTGTAGCAGAGGTTTGAGCTTGTGTTTGATTTGCTGCCTAAGAGTATTAAAATATATGACTTTATTTAGAATTGTATTTATATTATTTGATCTTATGATTTTTTTAAGCCCCGCCCCCGCCCACCACATTTCAAATTTTTGCTGGGGGGGTGGGGGGGGTGGCGGCCGGTGTGAAATGTTGGGAGGTATGCACTAGCCTTATGCATAAGTGTTTCATACAGATCACCACATATTGTCAGGGTTTTTAGTACTATTTCAATAAATGTGTTTATATTGTGTGCCAGTAAAATAAGTGTTGAAGGACACTGAGGAATGGCAGAGTGCAGATGCTGAGGCTTTCTCTTCATTTGATAAAAGTGTAATCCTCTGTTTTTATGAGTGATATTTAACCCCTTAAGGACAAGGACATTTTTCAATTTTTAAGGACCAGGGCTATTTTTACATTTCTGCGGTGTTTGGGTTTAGCTGTAATTTTCCTCTTACTCATTTACTGTACCCACATATATTATATACCGTTTTTCTCGCCATTAAATGGACTTTCTAAAAATACCATTATTTTTATCATATCTTATAATTTCTATTAAAAAAAATGATAAAATATGAGGAAAAATTGGAAAAACACACACTTTTTCTAACTTTGACCCCCAAAATCTGTTACACATCTACAACCACCAAAAAAACACCCATGCTAAATAGTTTCTAAGTTTTTTTTCCTGAGTTTAGAAATACCCAATGTTTACATGTTCTTTGCTTTTTTTGCAAGTTATAGGGCAATAAGTACAAGTAGCACTTTTCTATTTCCAAACCACTTTTTTTTTTCAAAATTAGCGCTAGTTACATTGGGACACTGATATCTTTCAGGAATCCCTGAATATCCCTTAACATGTATATATATATATATATATATATTTTTTTTTAGAAGACATCCCAAAGTATTGATTTAGGCCCATTTTGGTATATTTCATGCCACCATTTCACCGCCAAATGAGATTAAATAAAAAAAATTGTTCACTTTTTCACAAATTTTTTCACAAACTTTAGGTTTCTCACTGAAATTATTTGCAAACAACTTGTGCAATTATGGCATAAATGGTTGTAAACGCTTCTCTGGGATCCCCTTTGTTCAGAAATAGCAGACATATATGGCTTTGGTGTTGCTTTTTGGTCATTAGAAGGCCGCTAAATGCCACTGCGCACCACACGTGAATTATGCCCAGCAGTGAAGGGGTTAATTAGGGAGCATGTAGGGAGCTTCTAGGGTTAATTTTAGCTTTAGTGTAGTAGACAACCCCAAGAATTGATTTAGGCCCATCTTGGTATATTTCATGCCACCATTTCACCGCCAAATGCGATCAAATGAAAAAAAAACATTAAATTTTTCACAATTTTAGGTTTCTCATTGAAATTATTTACAAACAGCTTGTGCAATTATGGCATAAATGGTTGTAAAAGCTTCTCTGGGATCCCCTTTGTTCAGAAATTGCAAACATATATGGCTTTGGCGTTGTTTCTTGGTAATTAGAAGGCCGCTAAATGCAGCTGCGCACCACACGTGTATTATGCCCAGCAGTGAAGGGGTGAATTAGGGAGCTTGTAGGGTTAATTTTAGCTTTAGTGTAGTAGACAACCCAAAGTATTGATCTAGGCCTATTTTGGTATATTTCATGCCACCATTTCCCTGCCAAATGCGATCAAATAAAAAAAAAAAAGTTCACTTTTTCACAATTTTTTTCACAAACTTTAGGTTTCTCACTGAAATTATTTACAAACAGCTTGTGCAATTATGGCACAAATCGTTGTAAATGCTTCTCTGGGATCCCCTTTGTTCAGAAATAGCAGACATATATGGCTTTGGCATTGCTTTTTGGTAATTAGAAGGCCGCTAAATACCGCTGCGCATCACACGTGAATTATGTCTAGCAGTGAAGGGGTGAATTAGGTAGCTTGTAGGGAGCTTGCAGGGTTAATTTTAGCTTTAATGTAGAGATCAGCCTCCCACCTGACACATCACACCCCCTGATCCCTCCCAAACAGCTCTCTTCCCTCCCCCACCCCACAATTGTCCCCGCCATCTTAAGTACTGACAGAAAGTCTTCCAGTACTAAAATAAAAGTTTTTTTTTTTTTTTTAGCATATTTAGATTCTGTGTAGGATCCCCCCCTTAGCCCCCAACCTCCCTGACCCCCCCCCCCCCCAAACAGCTCTCTATCCCTCCCCCTCTACCTTATTGGTAGCCATCTTGGGTACTGGCAGCTGTCTGCCAGTACCCAGTTTACAAAAAAACCCCTACTTTTTTATATTTTATTATTTTTTCTGTAGTGTAGCTTCCCCCCAGCCAAAGAGCTACCCCCCACCCCCACCCAGATCCCTTAGATGTACGTTTACAATTATTTTATACCTACTCTAGCTAACTTTTTATTTTTACATTGCTGTAGTGTAGCCGTTTCCACCCCGTGTACATGCCCGCCCCCGCCCTCCCGTGCACGTGTGCGTTCCTCCGTGCACGCCCCCGACGGTCACGCCCCCGATCCCGCCCCCCTCCACATCATACCTAACATCGATGGCCGCCCACCCGCCTCCCACTGCAGCTCCCACCCACCAACGATGCCGGCCACCGATGTCCGGTGTACTGACAGAAAGTCTTCCAGTACTAAAATAAAAGTTTTTTTTTTTTTTTAGCATATTTAGATTCTGTGTAGGATCCCCCCCTTAGCCCCCAACCTCCCTGACCCCCCCCCCCAAACAGCTCTCTATCCCTCCCCCTCTACCTTATTGGTGCCGGCCACCGCCATCTTAAGTACTGACAGAAAGTCTTCCAGTACTAAAATAAAAGTTTGTTTTTTTTTTTAGCATATTTAGATTCTGTGTAGGATCCCCCCCCTTAGCCCCCAACCTCCCTGACCCCCCCCCCCCCCAAACAGCTCTCTATCCCTCCCCCTCTACCTTATTGGTAGCCATCTTGGGTACTGGCAGCTGTCTGCCAGTACCCAGTTTACAAAAAAAAACCCTACTTTTTTATATTTTATTATTTTTTCTGTAGTGTAGCTTCCCCCCAGCCAAAGAGCTACCCCCCACCCCCACCCAGATCCCTTAGATGTACGTTTACAATTATTTTATACCTACTCTAGCTAACTTTTTATTTTTACATTGCTGTAGTGTAGCCGTTTCCACCCCGTGTACACGCCCGCCCCCGCCCTCCCGTGCACGTGTGCGTTCCTCCGTGCACGCCCCCGACGGTCACGCCCCCGATCCCGCCCCCCTCCACATCATACCTAACATCGATGGCCGCCCACCCGCCTCCCACTGCAGCTCCCACCCACCAACGATGCCGGCCACCGATGTCCGGTGCAGAGAGGGCCACAGAGTGGCTGTCTCTGCATCGGATGGCCAAGGGGTGTCGAGGCATCACTGCAATAACCAGAAAGCGGCTGGAAGCAAGCAGGATCGCTTCCAGCCGCTTTAAACCCCTAATGTCGTACAGGGTACGTCGCTGGTCTTTTAAGACCAGGTTGTGTGCGACGTACCCTGTACAACATGCGTCGTTAAGGGGTTAAAAGGAAATTAGAGCCACTATTCTCCATAATTACATTTAATAGATAGGCTGTCTAGTGGGGCAGGTTATCACCATTCCCATCTCTATTCAAAAAGAATGGATCCTCTGCTTTTTAAGTAAAGGGACCCTCATTCCTCTTTGTCAAAAAGGGTGTAGGGTAACGACTCTTTAAGAACACCTTCCTCTCAGACAAAACTGCAGTTTGGCTGCTTCCTGGTGATAACCATTTTTACCTCAATCACCTGCATATTAGAGACATATGCAACCTCTCCCTTAAAAGGGCAGACTTCCTTCTTTCATAGAAGGGGTCTCAGGTCCCTCTAAGTAATACAGGGCTGAAATATAGGTTCTGAAGCAGCCGTCCACTAGCAACTGAATTGCCTCTGCCCATGGGCACTTCCTCATTGTGTGTAACATCATCATGCAGAGCATAGGGATATTATGCAGTGAAAAATCTCTCAGGGGTACTGGATATGACTAATGACATCTGGCTCCTCCCTATCACCCTCTAGAGCAGTGTTTCTCAACAGGCCAGATTTTCATTATAGCTGAACCAGAGCACAGGTGAAATAATCAGCTGATTGGTGAGAGCAGGTTAGTAACCATGGTTACTGCTCAGCTGACTATTTCGCCTGTGCCCTGGTTCAGCTAAAATGAAATCCTGGCCTGTTGGGGGTACTTGAGGACTGCGGTTAAGAAACACTGCTCTAGAGTATGAATTAATTAATTAGAGTATGAGAGGAATTAATGAGGAGGTGACACTGGGTTGTCCATTTTCAACAGGTTAAAGATTCTGCAATATTTATAACAGGATTTCAAAGGGGACACAGACTGAAAGAAATGCTATTGATTAGTGAATGTGACAACTTATACACAAGATTGCCAGAATCCAAATGAGTTTATTCAGATGCCCTTACTCTACAACCTGCCTATTCTCACACAGCAACCAATATTTTATTTGTCCAAGTGATAACCAGAAGATCAAGCTCACCGCTCATATTAAAGAAAACGTTTTCTCATTGAAATCAGTGCTTTCATGGGTGTACAGAGGAACAGAATCAGAGCCCTCCCATTGTTACTGGTCAAAATCTAATACCTAACTGTTTATAAAACAGACATTTTCATACTGTTGCGATGATAACCTAAGGGTCAAGCTGATCTCTCAGAGGAGAGAGCAACACTGAGTTAAAGGGACATGAAACCCCCCAAAAATATTTTATGATTTAGATAGAATAAACAATTTTAAACAACCTTCCCCTTTACTTTTATTATCTAATTAGCTTTGTCCTCTTGGTATCCTTTGTGGAAAAGAATACCTAGGTAGGCTCAGGAGCAGGAGTGAACTACTGGGAGCTAGCTTCTGATTAGTTGCTGAACATATATGTCTTTTGTCATTGGTTTGCCTAGTGGGTTCAGCTAACTTCCTGTAGTGCAATGCTGCTCATTCAACAAAGGATAGCAAGAGAATGAAGCACATTTTCTAATTGAAGTATATTGAAAAATTGTTTAAAATAGTATGCTCTTACTGCATATGTTTGGGTTTTATGTCCCTTTAAGTTTATTTTTTACTGATGGTCCCCAGTATATGACTTTAGATGTGATGAAGACTAAGTGGGGGGGGGGGATAGATGTCATGGACCCCATGAGAATTTAACACGTCACCTATGTAAACGATGCGCCATGCATCTGCCTCTATAGGCACTATCAATACATAAAAACTGTAAAGGTAATTAGAAAGTACAGGAAATCCTTACGCATTTCAGTTGAATCAATTCCCACAGAAGGTGCTTTTTTAGTAATTTAGCTCAGACTGAAATAATTTAAGAAAAAAGCAGAGCAGGCTCCTTCTAATGCATTGATAAACACGTGCACAGTAACAGCAGATGCGGTAAGCTGAGAGCGGCTACAGCGCCATTTAATATGACACTCTTAAAGGGAAACTCAAGTCAAAATTAAACTTTCATTATTCAGATAGAGATTGTGATTTTAAACAACTTTCCAATTTATTTATATTAACAAAATGTGCAGTCTTTTTATATTTAAACTTTTTGAGTCACCAGCTCCTACTGAGCATGTGCAAGAATTCACAGACTATACGTATATGCATTTGTGATTGGCTGATGGCTGTCACATGGTACAGGGGGAGTGGGAATAGACAACTTTTAAAATTGACAGAATTTTTTTTACTATTTATTTGAAGTTCAGACTAAGTGCTATTGCATTGTCTTGTTATCTTGCATTTGTTGGTTGTGCAAATCTACTGTGTTGACTGGTCCTTTAAGCATAGAGGCAGGCACAGTAGCAAGCACAGTACAGTCACAAACCGGGTTGACATCGCGATACAGGAAACCGCTAGACTCACTCTGTATACAGGCGCTGATCCATGAAGAGCCCCATACCAATTTGACGTTTCTGGGGCTGCGATATAGCGCTGATGCTCCGGATCCCCTCGTGGGTACGTGCCTCCTCCACGCTAAAAATCAACTCTCTCCAGAGGCGTCTGTTGAATGCCGAAAAAGACTGCGCTACTCTCTGGCGCCAAACAGTCTCCAGACACTGCTGGCTGCCACTTCACTCTCGCTGCCGTAGTCACTAAGTCCTTCCAATATGTAAGCAAGCTCCTCCATGCTTGTAACAATATACAAAAAATATGGGTACTACCCGAATGGTAAAAATAAATGATTTATTCAAGACTTCATTAAAAATAACAGTAAAAACAGGGTCTAAATGAATGAAATAATTAAACTTACAAAGAACTAATTTTGAGCATGGTTTAGAGAAAATCAATCAGTGTGTATGTATATATATATATATATATATATATATATATATATATATATATATCCTATTTCTAACACTTATTATTCTCTAGTTACATGAATTGTATAGTTGTATTTTCACAGTAGAATACAGAAAAAAAAGACTTTTACATTAAGCATTATTCCTATACATGTCAAACAACTATAATGAACGTTTTATTATGAAAACCTGTTCTTTTGCATTTATTGTTTGGATTTTTTTTTTTTAAACACAGATGAATCCTTGAACTTCTGAGCAAAAGCTTTGGTCAGGAATTTCGATATAAAGCAAAAACATAATTCCTGTATTTCAATGTAATATTTATATATTTGCAGCTGAACTTTATTTAAATCAGAAATGTGTGTTAGACAATTGCAGATTTTTTTTTTAATGCACTCTGAAAAATTCAAAATGGTTGCCACCCTTGCAACTCTTGCAACAACCATTAGGAAGGTATCAGTGACATTAGTGTGATTATACAGGTTGTTCCTGTTGAGATGTCCAGAAAGGAGTTCTGTAGTAACCATTTGAGAAAATTACAGGTAATATTGGCATATTTAAAGGGACAGTCTACACCTTGGTCATTTTAAAGTCTTAACAAGCCAGAAAGGATGAAAGCAAACTCCCAAAGTAAAACTTAAACCTTTATTGTAAAAGTTAAAATCCAGGAGGAAAAGGCACACAATACGGTTCAGCATACGCGTTTCGGCTACACTCCGTAATCAATACTGATGAAAAACATTACACACATGTGCATTTAAAAAGGGTGTACTCAACACCAATTGGTAAAACAAAATCACACCCACTATAATGATGATTTGTTTAGTGCCCGGTTTGTACAAACCTAGAACAATTAACCCATAAATAACCGGTAAATAATTTTCCTCCTTGATTTTAACTTTTACAATAAAGGTTTAAGTTTTACTTTGGGCGTTTGCTTTCATCCTTTCTGGCTTGTTTGGATTTCCGCCTATCTGAAAGCAAACCCCCTCCTTCCAAGTGTTCCCCTCATTGGGGCTGTATGGGACTGTCTCGAGCACCTGAATACTGTGGATCAGGGTTTTTTTGGTTCCGGCATCCCTCCCTACCTGGGTCCTGTGGCTGTGGGAGACGCTTCCGGTTGTGTACCGGACCTAGGTCACGGATACCGTGACTCCACCAGGACGACTGATTCGAAGGAGGGACCCTCACGGACACCCGACCAAGCAGTACCGGAATCCATCCGGTCTAGTAGGAGCTTTGCTGACATTGTGAGCTGGGCTAAACCCGAGCCATGGAGTGCATGTACAAGTGAGTTACAGGAGCCTCCACCTGTCAGGTATCTCTTCTATATTTTTTCTGTATCCACTGTTGCGGAGACTCTTGACGGACTGCCATAATGTTTGACTGGCACACACCTTTATAATAGGTTTTCCTTGCATGTTCCAGAGTTACGTATTGCCTGGGGAAAATTACACTTAATTCACAAATTTGTCTGTGCAAGTGACTTTTACACTCTTCGTGTGCCATTCAGCTCACACTCATTATGGATTAACACTTATAGTGTGAGCCAGTAAATATACTCCATACTTTATCAGCTTGTGCAGTCGACCTTACAGAGGGGTCCCTGTCACAGCATTGACAGCTGTATTTAACACACCATTTAGCCCTTACTTACCTCACATTCTTTCTGTTTTTTTCATTTGTCTTACCTTAGATTAAACTGCAAATAGCCTCCTCCACCTTTTCTATATCATGCAACAGGAATGGTAAATAAAAGTTATTTGAAAATTAATATTGTTTCTGGTCACTTGGAAATGGCTGCCATGCTCAACCCACTGATGAAATCATGACCTGAGCTGTGTATGGCATCCAATCACAACAGGTTCACTAGTTGAATTTAAAGTGAAGGTAAACTTAAACGTTGTGTAGTAAATAAATAAATATATCAAGGCAAAATAATAGTACTTTTCATTCATCATTTTTTTTATATCTCAATATTACCTTCGATATATTATATTATTTGCATCGATCCGGCTCACAGAAAATCAACCCGTTATTTTTTTTTTTTTCTAAACAATGATCACATTGTTTAAAGAGCCAATTGATTCTTTGGCCGTTAGGCGGCCGTCAATTGACGTAAGCATGGTTTCGGTAGTTATGCGCATGCGTAGCATTTTGTAGTTCTTTGTGGCCAAGTGAGCGCATCCACGTTTCGCGCATGCGCACTAACAAATTTGTCAAGCACAGTGAAAGCTCATCGCAACACACCCGGCAACTAAAGGTGCAGCATTTGTATTGCGCTCCTTAGAATAATAACCTCATTTTTGCTAATAACGGTAAGTGCATAATCATAGTCATTGAGAGTGTAGTAGGGATGCGCATGCGCGGTGAGTAGATGCTCGATGTGCACGAGCTTGGATGACACGTATAGAGTGGGTGGGACCGCTCAATACGTCACTGTCTCAGAAATCCGGAAAGGCTAGATGGGAGGAGATACGGAAGGCAACGGTAACTAACATTTACTTTTAAAACTATATAAATAACTAATGTTTGATTAAAAAAAAACATAGCAACTGGATTTAACACAATAAAAGGAATATAAATATTAATTTGCAATGTATAAAATTTACCTTCACTTTAACAGACTGTGAATGCTATTCAGTAGAGTGCCTAGATGCAGCCCAGATTGTGATGTCATCAGTGGGCTGAACTTGGCAGCCAATTCAAAGTGGCCAGAAACAATATTCGTTTTAAAATAACTTTTTTACCGTTCCTGCTGCATCATATAGAAAAGGGTGGAGGAGACTGTTTGCAGCTTAATCTAAGGTGAGACTTGAAGATGACTAAGGTGTAGACTGTCCCTTTAACAATAATTAAGTATTACATTTAAATGATTTGTATTTTACCAAAGAAGTAATGTACTACATATGTTATAAAAAAAGAAACAATTTTCTTTTGTGCAACTATATTGGATTCTACTGACATATTCCTAAATTTAATTACAAAAAGTTAAATATTTAATTCCAAACATACCTAAAATTCCACAAGGCTTTTAGCATCTTAGGAGTCCTTGTACATTTTCAATATTTTTTATTTGTTGAAGCAAAACTTTGAACTGTATATTGATTTTTTTTTCAACAGATGTTCAGATTTGTTGGTATGTCTGTTATTTTGTTTACACATTGTGTACAAATAGTATTATGTAATACATGAAGAAGAAAATAACTTTTTTTTCTCCTCACCAAAAATGTGTATTATTCTTATTTAGTGATAGATATAATGAGCAACCTCTTGGACTAAATTTTAAGGAACAGTCTTTAGGTACCTTGGAGGTGTGTTGAGCACTCATGGGCCCTTATCACTGGCTGCTATGGAGCTATGTAGATAGAAATCATATGACCTTTTCTAGTGACCAGGGAAATATGTTACCTATTGGTCAATTATTTTTTTTAAGAAATGCACACTTAATCCCACTGCAATTCAAATTTAAAGCCAGCACCTAAATGAACATAGGGCATGCAGGGCATTTGCCTGGTGGGCCGGGGACAGTTGTGGGCCGGAGGCCTGATGACTTTGTCCCACCCAGTCAGCAGCATTATTATTATTTGTGCAAGATGCAGGGCCAGCCCTGCCCTACCTCTCACGGCCTTGTTAAATGGATACTGAACCCAAATGTTTTCTTTTGTGATTGAGATGGAGCATGCAATTTTAAGCAACTTTCTAATTTACTCCTATTATCATTTTTTTCCGTTCTCTTGCTATCTTTATTTGAATAAGAAAGTCCAGACCCTGGGCAGCACTTGTTTATTAGTGGATGAATTTATCCACCAATCAGCAAGAACAACCCAGGTTGTTCACCAAAAATGGGCCGGCATCTAAACTTACATTCTTGCTTTTCAAATAAAGATACAAAGAGAATAAAGAACATTTGCTAATAGGAGTAAATTAGAAAGTTACTTAAAATTGCATGCTCTATCCGAATCACAAAAGAAAGACATTTGGGTTCAGTGTCCCTTTAAGTCTGTGAGCCAGGTCAGGGTAGTCCCGTCCTGCTCAGGTGCCTGTTATTGTGACTACACAGGCTGATAAGCAATAAGCAGTTATTCTTGATTTAAATGTGAACTTAATTAGATTCTATTTTTTTTATTACTTTTCAATTTTTCTTTTGGAAAATGGGGAGATTCCATGAGCCATAACATGTCAGATTAAAGTCCAGTCCTACAGGAGGAGGTAAAACACCCCACACAACAGAGCTTTAATCACTTCCACTCTTGCATAATTCCTTAGTCAATTTTTTGCCTCCAGCAAGGGCCTTGATTTTATATCTTCAAGCCATTTAATAATTCAGAAATTCTTCTTCTTTGTTAATCCATTTCTCAGGTCCCTGCAAAGGACAGAAAGCTACTGCAATCACCGTTTTTTGGACAGTAAATTGCGACGATTTGTGTGAAATTTAGTTTGAAATGTTTACACTATTGAGTAGCTTTAACATAATAAAACTAAAAAAAGTATAAATTATATTGACAGCTTCTATGAGCTACTATGTTTGCTCTTTGGCTATAGAGTTATGAGCCTCCAACAGCCTTTTTATATATATATTTTTTTTTTATTTATAATTTTTTATTGAGATTCTTGAGACAAAAACTGAGTCAACAAAATAGCATAACAAGTACCATACACAAACAAGGTAGGCAGTTACAACACAGTGAATACACAATTGACCGTTATATCACCTATAATAGCAAGTGAAAATTGTACAATACTTAGTTATCCACAGCTTGAGAATCTCGTTTTATACCTTATTAAATAGCATTCAACAGTGGTTAGTTCGATGGCTACTCATGAGCCAATTGATATAGGAAACAATACAGCACCTGAAATGATAACCACAAAAATTATACAATTCTAGTGATAGGTTTTAGAATGAGAACATTGCGCTAATACAAAAGGCCATCTTTAAGTATTATATTGGGTCAGGGATAATAATCTAAAGTGAACAACTTATCTATAGATATACTCAAGTTATATGATGTCAGCCTATTTGCATGAAGCGTCATGTAAAGCTACCGTTGAACTTAAGGAAAATTGGTATAGATTAGCATCTATCATTTTCATTACAAAGCATCAGCCAATATAGGTTCTAAGAAGAAAAAAATAAAATAAATAAATAAATAAATAACCTTAAGTGAGTAGCTAATCTCCAGATATACCCATGTTATGTGATCTCAGCCTACTTGCAAGAGGTTTTGTATAAAACTAACATTGGGCTTGTGAAACTTCCAACACACTCTGAACTATATACTAAAATCCTGCAATAGAACTCTAGGTGTAATAGAGAGCATTAATAAGTGACAAATAGCTATGATACAACAATTTATATAACTAGTCTAGCAAGAGTGCTACACTTTATACTCTAACCCCTATAGTAACTATAATTTATACTGAGTGAGCATGAAGTATAATTTTAATACCCTACAGGGAGAGAAAAAAAACATAGAATAGCTGCTATCTGCATATCCCCCATAGGGTACCAAGGACATTAGACTTTTAACTTTTATAATGGAAAAAAAAAAGAGTGTCACAGACCCTGTAAGAATCTGCCTAGAAAAGCCCCGTAGAGCTGCACGGTCTTTCTTCCCTTGAGGGATAAATCAATAACAATGCACTCTATGTTAATGCAGAAAACCCCCAAAATATAGATTGCAGACTAGGCATGTAGAGTCTATGTAGGCATTTTCTGCTAGATGGTAGTACTCAAAAGAACCGTCGGTCTGTGCCCGCTTCAACAACAGTTCTAAACAAAACTTTAAGTATAAGCGCAGTTAGGGGCCGCGTGTACCCTGCTGTAAAAAGACAATCAGTGAAGGAGTCCGAGGGTTGTAATTAACGGGTTTTTATCTTATTCCCCAAAAGGATCAGTCAACTGACCACAGATCCCTTCTCCTGATTTGTCCGGGGCCTCACAAAAAGAATGTTTACCCAATTCTAGCTCGAGCATCAGGACATCCCTCTCTGGAGCGGTAGACATGTCTCATAGAGAACACAGGCAGGGAGCCTCCAGTAACTCTCTCAGCAGCTCCTCTGGGTCTGAGTTTCTGATCAAGGCTAAATCCATATTGTCAGTAGGAGCGTTAGTTGCGGCTGTTAGCTTACATGACTGACTTATTTCTTTCCACTGTCTCCGGGTTTCCTTTATCTGCGTGACACAATGCTGCTCTGAATCTGTGTGCACCTCGGAAAACTGTGGAGCGCTGTATCGCTCGCCAAGATGCATCCGTACCGGCTTCTCAGGACTGGGATTCTGAATTGCTGGGATGCATGTCTCCTCTAACTCCTGATATGAAATCATTTTCCAATGTGCCATATTGAGCTCATAGGAACCGACAACCTCTCTTATTACCACCGGCAGTGGCTCAGGCAGCTGCGGGTTCATAGCAGCTTTCAACTCTCTAGTTAGCACTTGCTGGTGGTTGTCTAGTAAGAGCCCCAGTCGGTGAAGTGCAGATACGATTTGCCTCTCCATAATATAGCTGTAAAGGCGATTAAGAGGGAGAGGGTGTATCTTTGAGTAAAAGAATGATACTTAGGTGTCTCCAAAATGGCGGCTTACTTCATGCGGCAGTCGCTGCAAGCAGAAAAAGTCCTTGTATTTTGCTGCAAAAAGCTTGAGGTATAAACGATCCCATCATATTAGAAATATAAGAGTTTCATAATCAAACATCAGGAGCTCTGATATAGCACGTCTTTCTGAGTTGGCTGCTGGCTCCGCCCCCCGTCTTTTTATATTTTTTAATGACCGTAATAAAGATAGAATTGCAAAAAAAAGATATTAAACTCACCCTATCTCTAAAGAAAGTAGATCACTAACATAGCACCTCCGGCCACCCACGGCACAACGCTTTCTTCAATGAGGTGATGTTTCCACCTCTAGACCAATAGCCGTGCTAGGATGTCAGTTGACACGCGTGGCTATTGGTTTAGAGGTAAATACGTCACCTCACTGAAGAAAGCGATTTAAGCAGCTCTAATTCCTATTGGCTGATATTAATTTTTCAGTCAATAGGAATGTAACGATACCCCAATATAAAAGGGGTACCTTGCATTGAATCCTCAATGTGCGGCGGACAATCACATGAAGAGGACCTCCACGTCGGACCGATGGACCTCCGCCTTCGAGCATCGACCGCTCCGCCTCCGCAGGGATGAAGAAGATGCCGGTCCCGCGATGGATGAAGATGGAACCGCCTGGATGAAGATGCTTTGCCACGATAGATGAAGATCTTTCGCTGGACTTCTGATTTTGGGGTTAGTGTTAGTTTTTTTTTTTTTTTTTTAAGATTAGGGCTTTGGGCTGAAAAAAGAGCTGAATGCCCATACAAATGCCCTTTTCAGGGCAATGGGTAGATTAGTTTTTTTTAGTTAGGTTTTTTTATTTTGTGGGTGGGGGGGTTGTTATGTTAGGGGGTGTATTATTTTGGATAATTTCGTTTGTTATTTTTTGTAATGGTATTTTTTTATTTTTTGTAATTGTAGTTTTATTTTTTTTGTAATGTTAGGCTTTTTATTTTTTTTAATGTTAGGTTTTATAAGTGTAAGCTTAGGTTTTATTTTTATTTCACAGGTAAGTTTGTATTTAATTTAACTAGTAGTTAGTAAATAGTTATATTGTAGCTAGCTTAGGTTTTATTTTTATTTCACAGGTAAGTTTGTATTTATTTTTAAATAGGTAGTTAGTTAATAATTGTAACTTTAATTTTGGTCTATTTTAATTATGTTAAAGTTAGGAGGTGTTAGGTTTAGTGGTTAATATAGTTTAATATAGTTTAATTTAGTGGGGGACAGCGGTTTAGGGGTTAATAGGTTTAGTTCGTGTTGGCGATGTGGGTGTTCGGATGTTTAGGGGTTAATAGGTTTAGTCAGTGTCGGCGATGTTTGTGAACTGCGGATTAGGGGTTAATAGGTTTAGTTGATGTCGGGGAACTGCGGTTTAGGGGTTAATAGGTTGAGTTAGTGTCGGTGATGTTTGGGAACAGCGGTTTAGGGGTTAATAGGTTTAGTTCATGTCGGCGATGTTTAGAAACTGCAGTTTAGGGGTTAATAGGTTTAGTTAGTATTGGCGATGTCGGGGAACTGCGGTTTAGGGGTTAATAGCTTTATTTAGTGATTTACTTAGTGTCAGCGATGTCGGGGAACTGCGGTTTAGGGGTTAATAGCTTTATTTAGTGATTTAGTTAGTGTCGGGGAACTGCAGTTTAGATTAGAACAATTAAAAATTCAGAATATGAATAATGGATCCAACAATTTGGAAACTGATTTATTCATTTTCTGAATATTTTGGGATTTTCCTATTCGGAAATTCGGATACATTCGAATCTCCGAATTGACCTAAAATTTTGACGAAAACGAAATTCGGCCGAAATGAAACGCACATGTCTAATTGGTAGCTAGCTGAACACATCTAGCCAGCCAATCACAAAAGACAATTGTGTGCAGGCACCAATCAGCTAGCTCCCACTAGTGTAGGATATGTGTGTGTGTGTTTTTTTTTCAACAAGGGATACCAAGAGAACAAAGCACATTTGAAAATAGAAGTGAATTTAAAAGTATTTTAAAATTACATGCTCTTTCTTAATCCTGTAAGTTTAATTTTGACTTTCCTATCCCTTTAACAAACAAGTAACAGAGATTTGTTTGCACTTAAACCATGCACAAAGTCTTCTCATTTTCCATCTGTAAATTCCCCAAATTTTGATATTCTGAGTTTTAAATGTAAAAGCCTATTATTGAAATTATACATTTACTTTAACTTTACCATAAGGACTCAGACCTGACTCATCAACACCCCGCTCCCCCCTTTCTCACTCCTTTTGCAGGAAGCTCAGGTGTTCACGTCTCAGACTAGATTCATTTCTGATTTCACTTTATATACCCCAGAGCTATCTCAGAATAGAAAATTGCACCTGCTTTTGAATATTATATTGAGCTGATCCATGGATTAGCAGACGCTCATGGGGCCGGATGTGAGCTTTAGGGTAGCCAGATATGGTACTTCATAAGGGCTTGACACGTGTGTTGTAATTTAACACTGCAATTACCAAAGTGATGTTTTGTAACTCTGTATTTTAACATCATGATGCTGGGTTTATAACTAATGTTGAATTGATTAATACACTATGGGGTGACACTTAAAAATGACAGACAAATGTAAAATATGTGCCACTTAAATTGTGTTAGAAGCAAATATACAACAAATTTAACTTCAGATAAGAACCAGAAGGCTAATGAAGGGTTAAATGCCCATTACAGTATACTACTAAGTATAATGTATGTCAGCAAATAATCACTGCATTGCAAACAACATGCATGCATAATGTTTTATAAGCATTAAAGGGACAGTTTAGTCAAAATTAAACTTTCATGATTCAGATAGAGCATGCGATTTTAAACAATTTTCCAATTTACTTTTATTATCAAATTTTCTTTGTTCCCTTGGTATTGTTTGTTGAAAGCTAAACCTAGGTAGGCTCATATGCTGATTTCTAAGCCCTTGAATACCCCCTTTTATCTCAGGGCATTTTGATAGTTTTTCAAAGCTAGAGGCCGTTAGCCCATGTGTGCCATAAAGATACCATTGTGCTCATGCACATGGAGTTAACTAGGAGTCAGTACTGATTAGCTAAAATGCATGTCTGTCAAAATAACTAAAATAAGGGGGCAGTTTGCAGAGGCTTAGATACAAGGTAATCGCAGAGGTGAAAAGTAGACATGGCCTACACATCTAGGGGCCCCTCTGGCCCTACAATCAGTAGAGGTGTTGTTACAGGGGGCTCCTTCTGCATTATGTATTTCCTCTTTGTGTGCTTCCCTGTAAAAAAGACTGACAGTGTAAAGAAAGGTTATGGTGGCAGGGGTTCCAATATGTCCACCACCATGTTGCTGTACAGAAAAACATGCCTCTATATATGTACAGGAAGGCTCCACAAGTGCATATCCTCTGGTGTAAACTAACTAAGAGGGAAAGATGAAGAAGATCACATGTGGATAGTTGTTTCTGTTACTCGTCAGAACATGACAGACTTCTACTTGTTGCATATAAAGCTGGTATAGTGCAGCCAAAGTTATGATGAGGCTCCAGTGGACTCCAGTGACAGTCAGGTGACAGTGGGTGGGGCCTGAATGTGCTGTGGGCGGGACTGACCATTTCAGTGATAGGACAACAGGGAGCTATGTAAAATAATACAACTAGAAATCACATGAATATAAACCAAATATGTTGGTGGAGCAAGCAGACAGCAATAAATAGGGAATACTGATTTTCACTAAATTATTAATAGTAATTTTTATTTTAGTTTAGACAAAAGTGTGAAAATTTGCTAGAATTTTTTTCATTATAGTAACTAATAGTTTAGTGTAGTAATTTATTAAAGGGATATGTTACTCAACGTACATGATCATTTATGCAACTGTGAGAAAGAAAAAGTATGATCTGTTCCTGTATTTTTTTGTGAGCACTTTCAGTTCAGGTACTTTCATCTGCGTGGTGAAAAAAGAAAACAAAACAAAAAATCAGCCAATCACAATTATTAGTAATCTTGTGGGATTTGATCATAATATTGTGGATTTTACCATAATCTTGTGAGATTTCATAGTAATCTTCCTTAAACCGTGGAGGGAAATATGGTGTTGGAACATGCCAAGTTTACGTTCCCTTACAAGTATCCTGATTGGATGTTTAAAGCCGCTCTGTAATTGGATGTACAGTAGCTACTGCAGAAATTTTGAGTTAAAATGGCTTCCTTTTTTATATAAAGATTTTATGTGATATTTTTAGCTTTTTATATATTTATACTGCATCACTTATCTCCCTTTAAGTAGCTAGTTTGCCTGTAGAGAGTGCTCATCTTATAGGTTATAAGGTACATTAGGCATGTTTGTATTATACAAGGTTGTAGTAGACAGAAACCATTTTATGATATAAACACTCTAGGTGTTAGGGGGGCGCGCTGAAAAAAATACAATACCGCAACCTAGGTGGAACATAGAAAACATTTTGTGCGGTATGTATGGCAGGAGGTGCTGGAGACAGAGTAATCTTTATATTGGCTTTATTGTATGACTAGGTAATAAGCCTGCCCAGAGGGCAGTCTATTTTTTTAAAGTGAGGTCCATCTATCCCTGTCCCTATCCCTCTATCTCTATTCCTCTGTCCCTATCCTTATCCCTCTGTCCCTATCCCTCTATCCCTGCCCCTATCCCTCTATCTCTATTCCTCTGTCCCCATACCTCTATCCCTATTCCTTTGTCCCTATCCCTCTGTCCCTATCCATCTGTCTCTATCCCTCTGTCCCTATCCGTCTATCCCTATCCCTCTGTCCCTATCCCTCTATCCCTGTCCATATTCCTCTGTCCCTATCCCTCTATCCCTGTCCCTATCCCTCTGTCCCTATCCCTCTGTCCCTATCCCTCTGTCCCTATCCCTCTATCCCTGTCCCTATTCCTCTGTCCCTGTCCCTCTATCCCTGTCCCTTTATCCCTTTGTCCCTGTCCCTTTATCCCTTTGTCCCTGTCCCTTTATCCCTTTGTCCCTATCCCTCTGTCCCTATCCCACTGTCCCTATACCTCTGTCCCTATACCTCTGTCTCTCCCACTGTCCCTATCCCTCTATCCCTATCCCTCTGTCTCTCCCTCTGTCCCTATCCCTCTATCCCTATCTCTCTGTCCCTGTCCCTATTCCTCTGTCCCTGTCCCTCTATCCTTATACCTCTGTCCCTATTGCTCTGTCCCTGTCCCTCTATCCCTCCGTTCCTATCCCTCTGTTCCTATCCCTCTGTCCCTATTCCTCTGTCCCTATTCCTCTGTTCCTGCCCCTTTGTCCCTATCCCTCTGTCCCTGTCCCTCTATCCCTGTCCCTCTATCCCTGTCCCTCTATCCCTGTCCCTCTATCCCTCTGTCCCTGTCCCGTTATCCCTTTGTCCCTGTCCCTATCCCGCTGTCCCTATACCTCTTTCCCTGTCCCTCTGTTCCTGTCCCTCTGTCCCTATCCCTCTGTCTCTCCCACTGTCCCTATCCCTCTGTCTCTCCCTCTGTCCCTGTCCCTCTATCCCTATCTCTCTGTCCCTGTCCCTATTCCTCTGTCCCTGTCCCTCTATCTTGCATTTTCCAAGATTGCGGATTATAGAGAACTCCTTTTATTGGTGGTATGGCAGGTACAGATAACTGTTTCTATTGACCGTGTGGTTGCAGTACAGGGGACAGAGATCTGATTTTAATATCTGCATGGCCGGAGGGCAGAAGGTAGATAATTGGTTCTATTGGCTGCATGATTGAAGTCCTGGAGACAGAGAAAGCTTCTATTGGCTATATAGCTAGAGTGTGCGAGGTAGAGGACTTTTATTGGCTGTATGGCAGACTTGCTGGAGATAAAAAGAAGTGCTTCTTCTGGGTTTAAGACAATAATGCAGGAGACAAAAAAACGGCATGACAGGATTGCAACAGGTTAGAGTACCTCCTCTGTTAGTAGTATGGCAGAAGACAGAAAACTGCTTTCATTGGCTTTATAACAGTAGGGCAGTAGACAGAGAATTGCTTCTATTAGCTGTGTGAGAGAAGTGCAGGAGATAAAAGAGCTGCTTTTATTGACAGTACATATAAGATACATATAAATGCTATGATAAGAGAGCCACTTCTAGTGGTTTATGGCAGGAGTTCTAGAGATAGGGGAACTGCATCTGTTGTCTGTACAACAGTATTTCCAGAGTCAGAGAACCTCTCCTATTGGCTGTATGAAAGGAGTGCAAGAAATATGAGACCTGCTTCTCTCACCCAGTAGAGTAGCAAAACTTAGTTGCGCACCATAATGTATTTCCTTTTATTTTCACTTCAAGCATCTTTTGCTCAACTCCTTTAATAGAAAAACATATTGTACCATGTTTAACTGCTGCTCTTTCATACCTAAAAGAAAAGTACTGTGTCCCTCTAATTGGGTAAGTTTCCAATTCTATTCCACCACCGATCCATGAGTTGTAAATGGTGATTCGTATTAAGGAGCTATCTACTTCTGACAGTATTGGAGAGAGAGAAACGATTGATAAGAATGGATTGGACAACTCCAGTCTAGGGCCTACAGCAGTGGAGGGGTCATCTTGTGCTTTGGAGCATAAATTACAGCACGAGAGGAAATATTTATCTGGCAAGATTAGACTTGCAGAACATTGATTATTTGTATTACCGAACAGGGGCGGAACTACTGCCCGGTGCAGCGAATGGCAGTATGTGATATTTCTCCTGGCAGAATCATTTATCTGCAAACTAGCTGTGCACAACAAATAGTACCATTGAAGGCAGGGCAGTTCCAATAAAAAAAGCTGTCAGACTAGTGAGCGTTAGGTAATGCTTTGTGTCCGTCTGTAGTAGGGACGCGGGAGCAGGTATCTATATCTATCTTGCAAGAAAACAGGTTGCAATAGCACTCTACTATTACTGTGGGGGGTGCCCTATATTATGTCTCTCTAAATTAATATAAGTGACTTGGGCTAGAGTGTTTGTGCATGTAGGGAGTTTATAGAGTGGAGTTAGAACAAGCTGACAGAAAGTATGCACCTCTGTGTCCCCTAAAATTCTCATCTATTACAAGGGGTGAATGAATATTGCTACAATTAAAATATAACTTTTATTGAAATTCAATTAAAAAGATGTGTGCATTAAAACACAAGTATAATTCAGTGGTGCTCTATGGTAATTGAATATATATATATATATGTATATATATATATATATATATATATATATATATATATATACACACTACTTTGTATCTGGTTCAAGACTTAATATAAATTGTACATAGGAGTCTTGAGGGGTGTGTATTTATTAAATTGGCCCCCTAAATCACATAGGGAATTGGGAGAATGTGGTCAGCAGAAAGTTCATTTCAAATTAAAGACCTAGGTTTTTATCAACGGTTGGAATATGTGAGTTAAAGGGGCAGTCTAGTCCAAAATAAACTTTCATGATTCAGATAGAGAATGTAATTTCTTTTGCATGATGTACCGAGTCCACGGATTCATCCTAACTTGTGGGATATTGTCCTTCCTGACAGGAAGTAGCAAAGAGACCACCACAGCAGAGCTGTCTATATAGCTCCCCCCTTAACTCCACCCCCCCAGTCATTCTCCTTTGCTGGCTCTAAGCAGGAAGAGTAAAGAGAAGAGGTGTTAAACTGTCTATTTTGTTGCACAAGCGTCTGGCAGATGTTCCAGACGTTCGGGCTTTTTGTCAGGCTTTAGTTAGAATTAAGCCTGTGTTTAAGCCTATTGCTCCGCCATGGAGTCTAAATTTAGTTCTTAGAGTTCTTCAGGGGGTTCCGTTTGAACCCATGCATTCCATAGATATTAAGCTTTTATCTTGGAAAGTTTTGTTCCTAGTTGCTATCTCTTCAGCTGGAAGAGTTTCTGAACTATCTGCATTACAATGTGACTCCCCTTATCTTGTGTTCCATGCTGATAAGGTGGTTTTGCGTACCAAGCCTGGGTCCTACCTAAGGTTGTTACTAACAGGAATCTCAATCAAGAAATTGTTGTTCCTTCTCTGTGTCCTAATCTTTTCTTGTAAGAAGGAACGTCTGTTGCACAACTTGGACGTGGTTCGTGCTTTGAAATTTTATTTGCAGGAAACCAAAGATTATCGTCAAACATCTTCTTTGTTTGTTGTCTATTCTGGAAAGCGTAGGGGTCAAAAGGCTACGGCGACTTCTCTTTCCTTTCGGCTGAAAAGCATCATCCGTTTGGCTTATGAGACTGCTGGACAGCAGCCTACTGAAAGGATTACAGCTCACTCTACTAGAGCGGTAGCTTCCACATGGGCTTTTAAAAATGATGTTTCTATTGAACAGATTTGTAAGGCTGCGACTTGGTCATCGCTTCATGCCTTTTCAAAATTTTATAAATTTTATACTTTTGCTTCTTCGGAGGCTATTTTTGGGAGAAAGGTTTTGCAAGCAGTGGTGCCTTCCGTTTAGGTTCCTGTCTTGTCTCTCCCTTCATCCGTGTCCTAAAGCTTTGGTATTGGTATCCCACAAGTTAGGATGAATCCGTGGACTCGGTACATCATGCAAAAGAAAACAAAATTTATGCTTACCTGATAAATTTCTTTCTTTTGCGATGTACCGAGTCCACGGCCCACCCTGTCTATTCAAGACAGATAGTATTATGTAAACTTCAGTCACCTCTGCACCTTATAGTTTCTCCTTTTCTTCCTTGGCCTTCGGTCGAATGACTGGGGGGTGGAGTTAAGGGGGGTGCTATATAGACAGCTCTGCTGTGGTGCTCTCTTTGCTACTTCCTGTCAGGAAGGACAATATCCCACAAGTTAGGATGAATCCGTGGACTCGGTACATCGCAAAAGAAAGACATTTATAAGGTAAGCATACATTTTGTTTATAAACAAATTTCCAATTTACTTTGATCACCAATTTTGCTTTGTTCTCTTGGTATTCTTAGTTGAAAGCTAAACCTAGGAGGTTCATATGCTAATTTCTAAGCCCTTGAAGGCCGCCTCTTCTATCAGGGCATTTTGACAGTTTTTCACCACCAGAGGGTGTTAGTTCAAGTTTATCATATAGATAACACTGTGCTCACGCACGTGAAGTTCCAGTGAGCAAGCTCTTATTGGCTAAAATGGATGTCTGTCAAAAGAACTGAAATAAGGGGGCAGTTTGCAGAGGCTTAGATACAAGGTAATCACAGAGGTAAAAAGTATATTAATATAACTGTTGATTATGCAAAACTAGGGAATGGGTAATAAAGGGATTATCTATCTTTTAAAACAATAACAATTCTGGTGTAGACTGCCCCTTTATATACTCACCAGGCTTGTGAGGCTAAATAACACAGAAAATAGATATGACAATCTGTTGTGAGAATATAAATCAGCATAAATGATAAATATACTTTTTATTGCAACATGTGCATATGTGTTATATTACACTGATGGACTTGAATTAATTAGGTCGTGTGGATATTTTATCTGAGATATTTGGATAATAATTTTATAACAATATCTTTTGCATTGAACAGAGCAAGAAAAGTTAGAGACTGAATATCTGTCTCTATATAATAAGCAGTGACTATCACTGTTCCCTCTAAGGTGCGCGGTAGCGCACCTTCCCTCTCTGTGTAGCGCAGGCAGTACATCAGGCCGCGCAAAACACAGGAGGAATGAAATAAAAAGACTCAGCTGCTTTGTTTTCCTGAACAGAACATTGCATCGCTGCTAGAGTATATAAGGATTTGCAGTCCCACTACTAGCTGCCATCTCTGTAAATTCTCCTGCTTACTTGCTTGCCCTTACTTCCCTTAGCATAATACGGTCACACCGATACATCTTCCCTTCTTAAATATGGCTGATACAGGATCCTGAAGTGGCTTAAGCTTAGCTATACCCGGAAGTGCCGCCTCGCCTCCTACTGCACAGACCAGAACTGTCGGGTGGGTAGAGGCAGCTGTGTACTCCCAGCATCAGAATAGAAAAATAGGAGGCACAGAAGCGGGTGTATGCGAAACAAAAAATGTTTATTAACAGGTAGCAAGCAATCTGCTACATGAGTGATATTACAAACAAAAAATATGGTGAACCAATGCACCAAAGTGGAGGGGATAGACACCCCAGGGGTTAAATTGCTAGAGTGGTGAGCTACACAAAAGTCAGGTATACGCGTTAATGAGTAAGGCCAAGGGCTGAAACGCGTATACCTGACTTTTGTGTAGCTCACCACTCTAGCAATTTAACCCCTGGGGTGTCTATCCCCTCCACTTTGGTGCATTGGTTCACCATATTTTTTGTTTGTAATATCACTCATGTAGCAGATTGCTTGCTACCTGTTAATAAACATTTTTTGTTTCGCATACACCCGCTTCTGTGCCTCCTATTTTTCTATTCTATGCAACTTGGCCATTCAGGAGCTTGCACAGATACCGGGTGCGAATCAGGTCCTGACCGATAACCACACCTACCATCCAGGACCCATACAGGAACGAGTGCGGTCGGCATACCCGCCACTGAAGGCGGACTCCAACACAGCCGGTGATCCGGACAGGGCGCTTTTTCCCGATACAATGGGAGGCATAGCCCGAAGGGAAGGTGGAACCAGCCTGAAGGAACCAGGAGGTATGTGTTTTGGAGACCGGTGTTTCCGGGAGTGTTTTTCTTGATTTTGTGCACAAGAACACTACACAGATTTACCGATTACTCACTTCATTATTTACCCATAGAGGTTGGGGAATCCTCTGGGAGAATATGTTCACTGTACTTGCTATGCACTTTATAAATAACACTGTCTTGTTTTGTGATGACTATTGACAAACAGTGTAAGTGCGTGTAATATAATCATTGGGACTGCTTCTCCTACAGCATTACTCCCCATTCTTTTCCTGGTGTTTACTCCCAGCATCAATCACTACAGTCGCATCATGATTTCCTTCACCATAAATATGAAGCTGTCCACACGCAAACTTACTGAGGTGAGCGCTGGACTGGTGAGTTTCAATGTGAGGAGAGGTCAGAGTTCATGAAGTGTCAGAATCATGATAGGATATGGATGTGCTCTACTGTCAGATAACTTTATAGTACACATAGAGTGTCCCAATGCAAATTGGTTTAGTTAGGTTTAACTTTTTTTTTTGGCAGCATATACAATTTTCTACATATATTCCCAAATGTAACTATATATATCTAAATATGTTATGCTATAATTTTGCCTAAGATATTTGTGCATTAAACAAAGTAGAGTTTTGAGCCAGGAACAGTAAAGTCAAGATAAATCTTTAATAATTGTGACAGTTCATGCAATTTGAATTAAACAACTTTCCAGTTCACTTTTTTTGGTCAAATTTGCTTTTTTTTCTCATTGTCCTTTGTTGAAAAGCATACTTAGGTAATCTCAGGCATAGCAATGCACTTCTGAGAGCTAGCTGGTAATTGGTAGCTATACACAAGTACCTCTTGTCATTAGCTCTCCAGATGTGTTCGGTTAGGTCCTAGTAGTGCACTTCTGCACCTGTTGCTTTTCAACAAAAGATACAGAGACTAGAATACGTGTGTGTATATATATTTATATATATATATATATATATATAAGGTGTATATATATATATATATATATATATATATATATATATATGTGTGTGTGTATGCTCAAAGCCGAACACAAGCGGTATCAAGCCTGCACACAGAAAAAAATAATTGCACACAACAACAAAAAATTAGAGGGAACATTGGTGACTATATATTGCGAGTATTTAATCTCATGTATTACTTTTTAACTATGCTGCTTTTTAACGCCCGCTGGTATTACGAGTCTTGCAGGTACAGGTGTACCGCTCACTTTTTGGGCCAGACTCGGAAATACCGCAAATCCACTTACGTCAATTGCATATCCTCTTTTTTCAATGGGACCTGCATAGCGCCGGTATTACGAGTCTGCCAAAAAGTGAGCGGTAGACCCTCTCCTGTCAAGCCTGGTACCGCATTTAAAAGTCAGTAGTTAAGAATTTTACACTACAAAGCCGTAGCATAAAACTCTTAACTAAAGTGCTAAAAAGTACACTAACACCCATAAACTACCTATTAACCCCTAAACCGAGGCCCCCCCACATCGCAAACACTAAAAGTAAATTTTAACCCCTAACCTGCCGAACCGGACATCGCCGCCACTATAAAAAAATATATTAACCCCTAAACCGCCACACTCCCGCCTCGCAAACACTAGTTAAATTTTATTAACCTCTAATCTGCTGTCCCTAACATTGCCGACACCTACCTACATTTATTAACCCCTAATCTGCTGCCCCTAATGTCGCCGCCACTATATTAAAGTTATTAACCCCTAAATCTAAGTCTAACCCTAACCCCCCCTAACTTAAATATAATTTAAATAAATATAAATAAAATTACTATCATTAACTAAATTATTCATATTTAAAACTAAATACTTACCTATAAAATAAACTATTTAACAATAATAACTATTATTTAACAATAATAACTATTTAATAACTACCTAGCTAAAATAAATACAAAAGTACCTGTAAAATAAAACCTAACCTAAGTTACAATTACACCTAACACTACACTATAATTAAATTAATTCCCTAAATTAAATAAAATTATCTAAAGTACAAAAAAAAAACACTAAATTACAGAAAATAATAAACAAATTACAAGATTTTTAAACTAATTACACCTAATCTAATCCCCCTAACAAAATAAAAAAGCCCCCCCAAAATAAAAAAAGCCCTACCCTACACTAAATTACAAATAGCCCTTAAAAGGCTTAAAATTTGTTTATTATTTTCTGTAATTTAGTGTTTGGCTTTTTTTGTACTTTAGATAATTTTATTTAATTTAGGGAAATAATTTAATTATAGTGTAGTGTTAGGTGCAATTGTAACTTAGGTTAAGTTTTATTTATGGGTACTTTTGTCTTTATTTTAGCTAGGTAGTTATTAAATAGTTAATAACTATTTAAAAACTATTCTACCTAGCTAAAATAAATACAAACTTGTTCTACCTAGTTAAAATTAATACAAACTTGCCTGTAAAATAAAAATAAACCCTAAGCTAGATACAATGTAACTATAAGTTATATTGTAGCTAGTTTAGGGTTTATTTTATAGGTAAGTGTTTAGCTTTAAATAGGAATAATTTAGTTAATGATAGTAATTATATTTAGATTTATTTAAATTATATTTAAGTTAGGGGGTGTTAGGGTTAGACTTAGGTTTAGGGGTTAATAACTTTAATATAGTGGCAGCGACGTTGGGGGTGGCAGATTAGGGGTTAATAAGTGTAGGTAGGTTGCGGCGACATTGGGGGCGGCAGATTAGGGGGTAATAAATATAATGTAGGTGTCGGTGATGTTGGGGGCAGCAGATTAAGGGTTCATAAGTACAATGTAGGTGGCGGCGGTGTCCGGAGCGGCAGATTATGGGTTAATAAGTATAATGTATGTGTCGGCGATGTCGGGGGCAGCAGATTAGGGGTTAATAAGTGTAAGATTAGGAGTGTTTAGACTCGGGGTTCATGTTAGGGTGTTAGGTGTAGACATAAAATGTATTTTCCCCATAGGAATCAATGGGGCTGTGTTAGGAGCTTTACGCTGCTTTTTTGCAGGTGTTAGTTTTTTTTCCAGCCGGCTCTCCCCCATTGATTCCTATGGGGAAATCGTGCACGAGCACGTTCAGCCAGCTCACCGCTAATGTAAGCAGCGCTGGTATTGAAGTGAGATGTGGAGCAAAATTTTGCTCTATGATCACTTTTTTGTGGTTAACGCCGGATTTGTAAAAACCCGTAATACCAGCTCTCTCTGTAAGTGAGCGGTGAGCATAAACTGCTCGTTAGCACCGCACAGCCTCTAACGCAAAACTCGTAATCTAGGTGTTTCTTTGTTTTTGTCACCACATACACATTATCAGTTTAAATAAATGGATAAACTGGGTGTATTTACAATATAAACGTTTGGTCATTTGGGTAAACAGTTGTACAAACAATGCCAACTTCCTTACTTCTTAAAGTTATTGCAAATATCACGGCACTGCTTCTAATATTAATATTGTTTAGGTCTTTAGAATATAAGGATATATGATTAAGTACGTTATATTATTATCTCAGATATGGTTGTACTGACTGTTATTAGCCCACAAGTAAGTACATGCATTGTATAAGGACTCTCTGCTGAGTCAATCAGACCCTTTATCCCCAGTTACTACAGGTAGCGGTTTAGGTTACGGCTTTCTCAAAAGGACCTTAAATATCTATATCAATTGATAGATGATAGATAGGTAAATATGTATATATAAATAGCTCTCTTTCTGATATATATATATATATAAAACAAAAAAAAATAGGAGTATTTCTGTTTGTTATTCTCTTTTTAGTGATCAAAGGAACATTTGCTTGAAGGTTTTCCTATAATGCTCATTAAAAAAAAAAAGTACATTTTTAATTTTGAAGAAAGAACAATGGAAAAACATCTCTCTGGCCCATAGATAAAATATCTTGTTAGTGTTGGTCTCAAGATGGGAATAGAGAACTGTTTCTATTTTCTGGATCACAGGATCAAATGAGACAGAGCGAAATGTCTATTGTCTAATTCTTGTCCAATCTTTTATTTATAACAAAGTTTGACAGAACAATAAAAAAATTACAACATACATGTTACATGGTCTCAGTTATTTACCTTCGGTTATATTGTGGTTACAAATTAACAACTATATAATACTGAGCAAGTTTGGGGAATAGAACCGTCGCTACTATAGTCCTTTGGTGAAGCCATTTAGAATGTCTTATATTGAAGTCCTTATTGCAGGCTTCTAAATGTTGAAGTGACAAAGCATTAAGTCAGACCATTTGATGATTTAGCGGCCTATTTAACAAAGGTCTGTCGGACCTGATCAGGTCCGACAGACCTCGCTGAATGTGGAGAACAATACGCTCTCCGTATTCAGCATTGCACCAGCAGCTCTTGTAAGTTGCTGGTGCAACGCCGACCCCTGCAGATTCGCGGCCAGTCAGTCGCCAGCAGGGGGGGTGTCAATCAAACCGATCGTACTTGATTGGGTTGAATTGCGGCGATGTCTGTCAGCCTGCTCAGTGCAGGCGGACAGGTTATGGAGCAGCGATCTTTAGACCGCTGCTTCATAATTGGTGTTTCTGGCGAGCCTGCAGGCTCGCCAGAAACACGGGTCATCAAGCTCCATCCGGAGCTTGATAAATTGGCCCCTTAACGTTTCTGCCATAAATACAGAAATAACAAAAATATTTGTATTTAAAGGGAAGGGAGAGGGGGAGGGAAACAAGGAGGAAAGGGGTGAAAGGAACATGAATATAGTTAATTACTAGGTTTAATCTTTATTGACAGGTCAAGTAAGCAAGCCATGTTTGTATTGTCTAATTCTTACATATACAACCAATTTAAAATACCCAGGGTCAGTAAAACTTATAAATCTGGACTTTATATTGTGACTCATAGAAACATAGAATTTGATAATAGATAAGAACCCACAAGGCCCATGAATTCTACCCATATTACATGTTACTTTGTTGCTATATTGGATGATGTTAGGAAGCGATGTAACCAAACAGATACAAACACTATCAGCTAAATTTGAAGAAATTCAAAAGTATAAGGGTGCACAAAAAAGGATGTTGGGGTAGACTTATTATGCAGCGGATGCTCCGCTCTATGCCTATCGGTTCAGCCTCGCCTGAAACGGAAGTTAAGAAGCAGTGGTCATAACTCCTCTGAGGTGGCGGACTGAAATCATCCCGATCCAATACGATTGGGATGATTGACACCCCCTGCAGGGGCAGGGGGTGGCATTGTGCAAGCATTTCACCAGAAATGCTTGTGCAATGTGAAATGCCGACAGTGTATGCTGACGGCATTTAGTGAGGTGGAGCGGACATGATTTGATCTACCGCATAGTCTGTGTTAATAGTCTGTGATAATCTGCTGGTGCACAAAAATCTTCTTATGATAGAAACATCTCCAGGTCTGGAAAGAAAGAAGAGAAATAAAATAAAAAACACAAAAAGATCTTTGTGTGCCAGTGGATTAACACAGACAGTATCCTTTTTTGTGCACCCTGACACATATTTATATTGTATATTTTGTATTGTGCTTGTATAAGTTGTTATTGTTTGGTTTATTAAAAAACTAGTCCTAAAGCCAGTGTACACAGGCCAAAATCCCCATCCACTTGGATCCCCTCTCCCTCCTTCCACTTCCCTGCCGCTCTTAACTTTTTTATTCTGTAGTGCAGCAGTCCCACCCGCTCCTGCCCCCCCCCAAAAAAAAAAGTCAGGTTTGGGCCACAATGCACTACTGGTCCAGAACTGAACACAGCCATTTAGCCAATCAGGGGGAACATATGTGCATAGCCAGCATTCACCAGACACAATTGCATCTCAGCACCAGCTGTGAATTGCCGGAGTGGAACATTTTTCTTTCATCATTCAGACAGAGCAAGTGGATGGGTGGCTACTCATAAATGCCTCTTGTCTTTGGTTTACCAGATGTGTTTAGGTAATTCCCAATTTAGAAGTAAATTGGAAAGTTTTTTTTTAAATCACATGCTCTATCTCAGTGTTTTTCAACCAGTGTGCCGTGGCACACTAGTGTGCCATGAGAGATCCTCAGGTGTGCCGTGGCAGACTGACAACAGTGCGGGGGTGTCCCTCTTTCAAATTTTTAAATATTGGGAGGTATGTGACAGGCTCATCAGGCATCATTTACAACCATGACATTGACATTCATTCACAGACAATCATGATTGTTTGTGAATGAATGTCAATATGTCATGAATAGTTTGTAGGAGGCATGGCATGACAGCACAGTACAGTATGTGTGTGTGTATATATATATATATATATATATATACTGTATGTATATCCTGTATTAGGCTACAATGTGTGATTTTGTAAAATTTTGGGATGGTGGTGTGCCACAGTATTTTTTAATGTAAAAAAGTGTGCCACAGCAAAAAAAAAGGTTGCAAATCACTGCTCTATCTGAACTATGAAATAAATAGAAAATGGGTTTCATATCCCTTTAAGTTCTCCACTCAGATGAGATGATTTAAAGTGATCCCTCAGCACTGTGAGATTCCTCACAAGATTCTAGAAAACCAAATGTTGCTATACTTCTGTAATGGGCATTCCCTGAATACCTGGATATGAAGGACAGACAAGGCCAGTGCAATACAGTACTACATGACTAGAGTTTTGTTAAATTTACACTTTTTTTTGGTTTGTATTTTATATTACTTTAGACTTTATATTTTTGCCTTTAAGTTTTATTACATTTAAGCTTTGTACTTTCTTTTTTGTATTTTAATGCATCTAGATCTATAAACAGCACCATATTTAGTACTGTGATTTTGCAACTTCTGGTTATGCTTTTTTTTTTAAAGTTTTTGTGTGAGTTTAACATATTAGGATAATACTTTGTATATTTCTGTGTATGTTTTACAAGTTACATTACACCTTGTATTTGTTCTATGTAAATTAAAATGGCAATTTAAGACCTGGAAGGGATCTGAAATCTCTGTCACAACTCTCATGATATTCTATAAGCATTTTACATCAGCAGGTGTCACTGATTTATCTTGCTAGCAAATGCAAGTTAAAATGTAGTGAGCATTTTTTAATGTAATAGTTTAAATTGTATTTGCAAACTGAGACGTTATATCAATATCAGGTACTCCCCGGTTAAAGTGACATTCCAGCAAAAATTAGAATCCACATGGATGCATTTCAGTTTTGAATGGAAGCATTTTTGTAATATACTTGTATTAGCAAAAATAATTCTAATAGAAGGTTTAGCTGTTTTAAAAGTGTATTAAAGTATGCACCATGCAGAAGCATTTTAAACACAGCACTTGCTCAGAGAGCCTAAGGTCCTTGTACCAACTGGTAATGACTCACAGCCAGATTACGAGTTTTGCGTTATAAGCGGCTCGGTAATGATTTGCAAGTTATTTCCACCACTCACCTTTAATAGCTCTGCTATTACAGGTTTTCCAAAAACCTGCATTAGCAGGCAATCTGGCAGCGTTGAGCTCCATACCGCACACAAATACCAGAGCTGCTTTGAGCTGGTTTTACGTGCTCGTTTACGATTTCCCCATAGATATCAATGGGGATAGCCGGCTAAAAAAAAGCCTAACACCTGCAATAAAGGAGCGTAAAGCTTCGTAACGCAGCCCCATTGATTCCTATGGGGAAAGAAAATTTATGTTTAAACCTAACACCCTAACATAAACCCTGAGTCTAAACACCCCTAATCTGCTGCCCCTGACATCGCCGACACCTACATTACACTTATTAACCCCTAATCTGCCGCCCCCAACATACTAAAGTTATTAACCCCTAAACCTCTGGCCTCCCACATCACTAACACTAAATAAATATATTAACCCCTAACCCTAAGTCTAACCCTAACACCCCTAACTTTAATATAATTAAAATAAATCTAAATAAAACTTACAATTATTACCTAAATAATTCCTATTTAAAACTAAATACTTACCTGTAAAATAAACCCTAAGCTAGCTACAATATAACTAATAGTTACATTATAGCTATCTTAGGTTTTATTTTTATTTCACAGCTAAGTTTGTATTTATTTTAACTAGGTAGAATAGTTATTAAATAGTTATTAACTATTTACTAGCTATCTAGTTAAAATAAATACAAATTTACCTGTAAAATAAAACCTGACCTGAGTTACACTAACACCTAACATTACACTAAAATTAAATACATTACATTAATTAAATACAATTAACTAAATTACAACAAAAAATAAACACTAAATTACACAAAATAAAAAAGAAATGATCAAATATTTAAACTAATTACACTTAATCTAAAAACCTTATCAAAATAAAAAAGCCCCCCCCCCCCAAATAAAAAACCCCTAGCCTACACTAAACTGCCAATAGCCCTTAAAAGGGCCTTTTGCGGGGCATTGCCCCAAAGAAATCAGCTCTTTTACCTGTAAAAAAAATACAAACAACCCCCAACAGTAAAACCCACCACCCACACAACCAACCCCCCACAAAAAAAAACTACCTAAAAAAACCTAAGCTCCCCATGGCCCTGAAAAGGGCATTTGGATGGGCATTGCCCTTAAAAGGGCATTTAGCTCTTTTTCTGTGCCCAAAACCCTAATCTAAAAGTAAAACCCACCCAATAAAACTTAACACTAACCCTCGAAGATCCACTTACAGTTTTTGAAGACCTGACATCCATCCTCATCCAGCCGGGAGAAGTAAACAGTAAAACCCACCACCCATACAACCAACCCCCCCCCCAAAAAAAAAACTACCTAAAAAAACTAAGCTCCCCATTGCCCTGAAAAGGGCATTTGGATGGGCATTGCCCTTAAAATGGCATTTAGCTCTTTTTCTGTGCCCAAAACCCTAATCTAAAAATAAAACACACCCAATAAAACCTAACACTAACCGCCGAAGATCCACTTACAGTTTTTGAAAACCGGACATCCATCCTCATCCAGCCAGGAGAAGTCTTTATCCAAGTGGGCAGAAGTTCTCAACGAAGCCGGGAGAAGTCTTCATCCAAGTGGCAAGAAGTCATCCTCAAGGCGGGCAGAAGCCTTCATCCAGACGGCATCTTCTATCTTCATCCTTCCGATGCGGAGCGGATCCATCTTCAAGACATCCGGCGCGGAGCATCCTCTTCTTTCGCTGGCTATTCAAGAATTAAGTTTCATTTAAATGACGTCATCCAAGATAGCGTCCCTTGAATTTCCGATTGGCTAATAGAATTCTATCTGCCAATCGGAATTGAAGGGTAAAAAATCCTATTGGCTGATGCAATTAGCCAATAGGATTGAGCTCGCATTCTATTGGCTGATTGCAACAGCCAATAGAATGCAAGCTCAATCCTATTGGCTGATTGGATCAATTGTAATTGAGGATTACAAACCTTCGTAGTAGAAACTCCATATTATATATATCAGAACTACATATCCCAGAATGCCATCATGCAACCGGCTGTGACCTCAGAGCCGGAACCGGAATTGACATGCATTCCGAAAAAACAGACGTGACGTGCTATCTGAAAAAAACGGAAGTGACGCGTCACCCGGATGTAACGTAGCTGCCACATGGTGTTTTTCAAAGAATACAATATTAAGAAAGGATTAACAATCCAGACCATTATGATAATATGTTTCTACTACGAAGGTTTGTAATCCTCAATTCCAGAACTTAACGAATAGGGGGAATCAGCCTATAATAATAATATGTCCAATACCGGAAGTGAAAGAGTCAGTAGCCACCATCTTTATTAAGGGCATTAGAGGATTGCCATGATACATGTAATGGCATTTTAAGGTGGGAAATTACAGGAAGTAAAAGAGCCAGTGGCCACCATCTTTACTAAGGGCATTAGAGGGTTGTCATGATACATGTAATGGCAATTTAAGGCGGGAAATTACACCCATCTTGATTGGTCCTTATAGGCTATTTAAGCCATACTTTTACTAGCAGTAGACATCTTGAGAAAGGCCCAGCTTTGGGGCCGAAACGCATTGAAGTACATGTTATAAGTAGTCACTGCTCTAGTTTACATATAGGGTAAGCCTATTTTCAATTAAGTTTATATTCATATTAGCGTTATTGCACTATGTGATTTTTGTTTTTCACAGGTACTGCAATTTTTAGATCCTATTGGATTTATTATTCACTTTTTTCACTTGATTCCCTTTTCCCCAATTTTTTTTTTTAATTTTTATCATATATTTTTGATAACCATCTTTATTTTGATTTTCAATTTCTTGGATACCCCATCATACACAAAGGATTAATTGGATTCACAAGGGCACCGGATCTGTTACACAGGATATTTGTTAAGGATATCATCACTTATTAGGACTTTTTATATAATTTGGGACTTTTAATACACATTTTTTTGTGTTTATATGTTTTGGTATTCCCCAAAACATATAATAGAGTAAGGGGCACTTACTCTATTGTTTTTAACTAATTTTTAAATTGTTTTCGATCAAATTGTTATATGTACATAGGGTACCCTAGTTTATGTGAATGTAATTAATGTATTTTAATATTATTCTGTTATTCTGATACTTTAGCCTATAGCTGGCGCTCCCTCTTTCTATATTAATATTAATTTTTTTGAGTTTTTAGGGGTCTCACTTTGGGAGCTTGTATCTGTTTGGATGTTGGCGCTGTATATATGCACTTTTAAACACGGGTTAATAACTTTAGTATAGTGGCGGCGGTGACGTTAGGGGTGGGAGATTAGGGGTTAATAAATTTATGTAGGTGGCGACGACATGGGGCAGCAGATTAGGGGTTAATAATATTTAACTAGTGTTTGCAATGCGGGAGTGCGGCGGTTTAGAGGTTAATATGTTTATTATTGTGGCAACGATGTCCGGATCGCCAGATTAGGGGTTAATAATTTTATTTTAGTGTTTGCGATGCGGGAGGGCCTCGGTTTAGGGGTTAATAGGTAGTTTATAGGTGTTAGTGTATTTTGTAACACTTTAGTTATGAGTTTTATGCTACAGCTTTGTAGCGTAAAACCCATAACTACTGACCTTAGATGGCGCTACGAATCGGTGTGCGGTACAGCTATACCTACAAGACTAATAGCAGCGGTAGTGAAAAAACAGCGTTATGAGCCATAACGCAAAACTCGTAATTTAGCCGTCATTTTGTTAATTTCTGACATGCTGGTGCTATCTAGCTATGCTTCACATGCACCTGCAGAGAAAAAATTTAACACTAAAACAGTGATAATGTTTACTAGAACCATTTATGCCAATACATGTATATTTCAAATATGTTTCTATTTAAAGATGCAATTAATCTCTGTGCATTTCAATTTTGACCACAATGTCCCTATAACTTCACTCTCCCCTGTGAGATTCTGTATCCCAGAGAGCTTAATTACTTTCTATGCAAAGCATCTCTCATCTCTCTGGGACTTCCAGATTCTGCTTTTTTGCTTAGAAAAATCAGTGATTTCAGCCCCTGTGAAGTCTGTATTATAATTTGTCTTCAAGAGAGAGAAACTTTGATCAGTGGGCCTATAGTTCTGTGAAAAATATTTTACACATTAGAGCATTTTATTGCTCTTATTGACCCTGAACACACAGGTAATATTTCTGATATAGGCAGATACCCAGATATGCAAGGTATCTCTATGTGATATATATATATATATATATATATATATATAATTATTTTTTTCTGGATATGACTGAAAGAGACAGAATACATGGGGAAATGCAAGTAAATGCTAAAAGAAATTACCCAACTTAAAAAAGTAATTATAACGAAAGCTGAAAAACCTGTGAGATCATAATTTTTAAATGTTTGAAATGATATGAACATGCATAAATTTGCTGACTTTATTCCCTAATCAGTTGTAGTAGCTGTCTTTTCTTAACGATCCTATAATGAAAAAAACAAAATAAAATGAAATGAATGGGATGCTAATCTTGCCTAGTATCTTTACGCTGCCTTATCAGTCCCCAGTGTATTATAACTGAGTTTGCAGTTTGCTTTTTTATCAGCCGTGGGGTGGGACTGTCTTTAATTTGCAGGCTTTTACTTTGCTTGGGTTGTTCAGCGTGCTGTAACCATGCATTATGGTTTAATTAAACTTCACACACTCCTTGGGTGGCAGAGGAACATAAGAAGATAGAGCTGGCAATGAGGAATTAAAGACAAGATGGTTCTTTCAAAAAGTGTTCATATCTGGATCCAAATGAAAAGCTATATTTTGTGTGTTTTTTACTATGTTTGTAAAACTAGACACACAGTGTACATGCGCCCAACTAGTTAGATTGTTTCAGCACATTAAAAGGACATACAAGTCTTCTATCTATCTATCCATCTATCTATCTATCTATCTACATTATCTATCTACAGTAATATATCTATCTCTGTCTGTCTGTATCTATCTATTCTATCTATCTATTCTATGGGGCATATCTATTCTATCTATCTATCTATCTATTCTATGGGGCATATCTATTCTATGGGGCATATTTATCAAGCTCCGAATGGAGCTTGATAAATATGACGAGCCTGCACCCCTGCTGGCGTTGCACCAGCAGGTCTTGTGAGCTGCTGGTGCAATGCTGAATACGGCGAGCGTATTGCTCGGCGTATTCAGCGAGGTCTGTCGGACCTGATCCGCCTATCTATTCTCTATCTATCTCATATCTATCTATTTCTCTCTCTCTCTATCTTTTTTTATTTGTTCTTTATTAACCAAATAAAATACTGACTTTAGACAATATATTGTACATTGTGCAAAAATACAGATGGATTGATTTTGCATAAAGAATTTGGTAAGAGAAAAGAAAAAGGAACAGAAAAAAAACAAAACAACAAAATGAATATGTTTACCAAATACAAGTAATGCTCCACTACAAAACATTATCCAGTAGAACACCAAAGGCAAATCTATCATAGTGCTTATTATATATTTACCTTATATGACCAAGTGAATGAAGGGGGCTATTGGGTCTATTTAAGAAGCAGCGGATGCTGCCTCTGACCCACTCCGCTTAATTCGTCCGCCACCTCTGTGGTGGCGGACAGCAATCAGCCCGATCGAATACGATCAGGCTGATTGACACCCCTTGCTAGCGGCCGATTGGCCACGAATCTGCAGGGGGTGGTATTGCACCAGCAGTTAACTAGAACTGCTGGTGCAATGATAAATGCCGACAGCGTATGCTGTCGGCATTTATTGATGTGCGGCGGACATGATCCGCTATATCGGATCATGTCCGTCCGCACATTAATAAATGGAGCCCAATAAAAGCTTATTAAGATTTCTGAAATTGAGTCCCAGTACAACATTACATCATTATATATCTCTCTATGTCTGATCTTAGTATAATGAAATTCTTTGAACCTCAGAAATTCATTGTAAGTATCTATCCTACTGACAACAGTAGGTACATCCTTGGATTGTCAGCTCCTCACTATGACATATTTTGCTGCATTACATAATTAGTAATTTCCTTTGAACAGTTGGAAGTGTGGAAGGGAACCCAGGAAATAATAACCAGATATTTGGTTTGATCAGTAATTGTTTATTTAGTATAACTGACGTTTCTAATGCTATTGCTTGACAAAATGAGATTTGTTTCTGGCATGTCAACCAAATGTACACCATATCTCCTATATTGCATTCACATCTCCAACAAATGTTTTTTCCTAAGGGGTATATTTTTCTAATTCTATTTGGGGTTAAGTACCAACGGTGCAGAATTTTATAATTAAAGGGAAAGTCAAGTCCAAAAAAACTTTCATGATTTAAATAGGGAATGTAATTTGAAACAACTTTCCAATTTACTTTTAAGATATGTGTGCATGAGGCTCACTCAGTTGCCTGTCCCTGGACAGACATACTGACTTTTTTACAGATGAGCTTTTGATATTACTGAAAATACTTACAGATTCTGAATAACTTTACTCCACATTTAATTCTTTACCCCAGTGTATATGTATGTCTACACATGATGTGTGTCTATTAGTGTGTGTGTGGTCTGGTTCACACATGTTATAGTTAACAGGAAAACCTGCACACATGATACATGCTTTAAAAACATTTAAAATATTAATTTTGTTAGCAAAGTTGCATTATTTTGCAAAAATAATGCAAATCTTTTGAGTATGTTTATTTTATATAATTTGCTTTTGCCTATGAGTGGCATAGGGACATATATAACAAAGCTCCTACAATGATCTAGCAATTACTGTATGGCATATTGCAATGATGGGGTCCTGAATACTCTGGGAGTCACTACAGCATCTCCGGGGGCAGTTAAAAAACTACAATCAGCTAGATTACGAGTTGAGCGTTATGAGTCAAATAGCAGCGTTGTGGCCCATAACGCATCATTTTCCCTAACGCAGCCATTACAAGTCTTGTCGGTATAGCTGTGCAGCAAGCCTTTTAGCCTGTAGCGCAACGTCAGTACCGCACTCGTAAAAATTACGTTTTTTAATGGGATTTCAATAGCGCTATCTAAAGTCATTAGTTACGAGATTTACACTACAAATCTGTAACATAAAACTCATAACTAAAGCATCGTAAACACTATAATAAATTTATTAACCCCTAATCTGCCGCTCCCGACATCGCTGCCACTAATAAAATGTATTAACCCCTATTCCACCGCTCCCCGACATTGTCACCACTATGATAAAATTATTAACCCCTATATTGCCGCCCTCCCACATCGCAAACACTATTTAAATATTATTAACCCCTAATCTGCCGTCCGCCCACATTGCCCCCACTATACTAAAGTTATTAAGCCCTACACCGCCGCCACTATAATAAACCTATTAACCCATAAACTGCAACCCCCCCCAACAAAATATACTAAACTAAATATTAACCCCTAAACCGAAAGCCTCCCACATAGAAATAAACTAAATTAAACTAGTAACCCCTAAACCTAACACCCCCCTAGCTTTATATTACATTTACAATTTCCCTAACTTAAATTAAATTAAAACTTTCCTGTCAAATTAAAAAAAAACTAAGTTTAAACTAACAATTAAACTAATATAATTATTAAACTAAAATTAAACTAACTACCAATTAAATAAAACTAAACTACACATTAAAAAAATTCTAACACTACTCTAAAAATTCCAAAAACAAAAAAAATACTTCTTCCATCCAGATCTAAAGTATTTAAACTTAATGGCATGGAAATTGAACCCTTAGTTCTCAGTCACAGAGGATTCTCTGACTCTGTGATTAACACTGATTCAGGCCTGCAAGCCTGTTTCAAGGAAGATTAATCACAAAATTTGGAAAACTTATATTTCATGGTGTTCTTCTCATGATTACTCATGATTACTCCGGGCATTCTTTTAGAATTCTTAGGATTCTTCAGTTCCTTCAGGATGTTTTACAGCAGGATTGCTCATCTTCCAGATATTCATAGTTTTGTTCAGGCTTTAATTCGTATTAAACCTATCTACTCCATGGAGTCTTAACTTAGTGTTGAAGATTCTACAGGCTCCTCCTTTTTTAACCTATGCATTCTTTGGACATTAAACTGCTTTCTTGAAAAGTATTGTTTCTTTTGGCTATGTCTTCTACTAGTAGAGTTTCTGAATTGTCTGCTCCCTCTAGTGAGTCTTCTTATCTAATTTTCCATCAAGATAAAGCTGTTTTCAGACTTCCTTCAAATTTGTACCTAAGGTTGTAAACTCTCACAACATTAATAGAGAAATCACTGTTCCTTCTTTGTCCTAATCCTTAGAATGCTACTGAAAAGACTTTGCATTCTTGGATGTTGTTAATGCATTTAAATATTATGTTGATGCTACTAAGGATTTCAGACAGACTTCTAGTCTGTTTGTTCGGTTTTCTGGTTCTAAAAAAGGCCAGAAAGCTTCGGCTACCTCTTTAGCCTCTTGGTTGAAACTTTTGATTCACAGAGCTTATTTGGAGGCGGGTCAGTCTCCGCCTCAGAGAATAACAGATCATTTTACTAGATTGGTTGCCACATCTTGGGCTTTCAAGAATGAGGCTTCAGTTGATCAAATTTGTTACAAAAAATAAACACTAAATTACAGAAAATAACAAACAAAATTATCCAAAATAAAAAAGAATTACACCGAATCTAATAGCCCTATCAAAATAAAAAAGCCCACCCAAAATAAAAAACCCTAGTCTACAATAAACTACCAATGGCCCTTAAAAGGGCCTTTTGTGGGGCATTGCCCCAACTATATCAGCGCTTACCTGTAAAAAAAACAAAGACTAAAGGGTATTTAGCTCTTTTACTGCCCAATCCCTAAACTAAAATAAAAAAACACCCAAAAAACCCTTTAAAAAAAGCCTAACACTAACACACGATGATCCGCTTACAGTTTTTGAAGTCCCACTTGAACGATCTTCATCCCGGAGTTGAAGTCCTCATCCAGGCGGCAAGAAGACTTCATCCGGGCGGCCTCTTCAATCTTCATCCAGGCATTGAAGTCCTCATCCAAGTGCTAGAAGTTTTCATCCAGGCAGCCTCTTCTATCTTGATCCCGGAGGTGCGGAGCAGGTCCTTCCTGAAGACATCCGGCACGGAGCATCCTCTTCATATGGTTGCCGCCGTACACTGGATCTTCAATGCAAGGGACGTGATTCAAGATGGCGTCCCTTGCATTCCTATTGGCTGAAAAATTTGAATCAGCCAATAGAAATTAGGCCTGCTAAATCCTATTGGGTATTCAAATCAGCCAATAGGATTTAAGCAGCTCTCATTCTATTGGCTAATTCAAATGAGAGCTGCTTAAATCCATTGATGTCTATGGGGGAAGCATGCACGAGCACGTCAAACACAGCGTTTGTTTTGTGTGTGGTATGTAGCTCAACTCAGCGATATCTCCCACACAAGCCCGGTTTTTTAAAACTTGTAATGGCAGCGCTATAGAGGGTTAAATAATGCAACTTTTGTTGCGTTCTTTACTTTCCCTATAGCGCTCAAAACTCGTAATCTAGGTGAATGTTGGTAAAATAATGAAAGTACTACAGTTTTTGTTATGCATCATTAAACAGACAGTAAACATTAATTTTCTTCATAAATGGAAAGAGTCCACAGCTGCATTCATTACTTTAGGGAATTCAGAACCCGGCCACCAGGAGGAGGCAAAGACACCCCAGCCAAAGGCTTAAATACTCCTCCCACTTCCCTCATCTTGATAAAGCTCTGTATAGAGCGAAACGCATCGACCCTTGTGACCTCCAGTGACTATCTGAGAACTATTGGCATCTACAATCTGAGGCAACTATTGTGACTTTATAACCCGGGTTATGTTTACATCTGTATTTATCATCACAGCATAACATCATCATATCGTCCCTTTAAATTACATCTTCCTTGCGTGCAAGGCACTAAGAGCAGGAAGTTTTTCGATGCACCATTCTACAAACCAGAACCGTTATACTAACACGGTAATTCTTTGGACCGGACAACAGACAACAACCGGATAGTGATGTCAGACGCCAAGAACACACGGCGGCTCTGAATCACCATTTGCAACAAGTAAGCTACGAATGTAACAGCTATACACGAGAAGATAAGGTAACTCATACCAAAGGTGTCTTTAAAGTTTGCACTAAAGAGACTTTATGTGTCTAAGTATATAAAGGACTTTTTAACTAACACGAAATACATTTTTGATCCTCTGTTACAAAGTATTTCTATATGTGAAAAGTACCGGCTCCTTTGGAATTTCCGTAAAAAATGTAACTGTGTTAAATTTGCAACATTTTCTGCTTAGATTATTATCCGAGTCTGGTTTAGCAAGTATATAGACAATTTCTGTTACAAAGTATCTCTATGTGGCGGTGAAAAGTACCGGCTCCTTTGGAATTTCCATAAAAGATTTAACTGTGTTACATTTGCTGCTTAGATTATTATCCGAGTCTGGTTTAGCAAGTATATAGGTAATTTTAAGATCATCTCTATACCAGAATAGTTTTTAAATCTTTTCGTTATTATTTTTGGGGAGACGTCCCCTAGGTTTGGTATACTTACAATATTTCATAGATGTACATTCTTTATTAAGTTTATATTTGAGGATTTAAATAAATTGTATCAATTTTTTAGTTTTCTTGGTTTTAATATTCACTGATAAAATAATAGTAAACTGTATTTTTAAGTCTCCTCCGGTTTGAATATTCACTTATTCATATACTTTTTTGAACAATCTATACCCAATATTCAGATATTAATTTGTACACACATCACATTGTACTTTTATTTTTTTTTACTGGTTTTACCCACTAATATTTTGCACCTTATATTTAAATATTAATTTGTACACATTTATAAAACACTGAATGTACTTAAACATATAAATTATCACTATATTCTATACGGTGCTCGGACAAAATTCCGACGGACAAAATGCCGAAACACATTCGTCCGTCAGACATATGTCCGAAATACACTGCTTCCGACTGCACGCCGAACAGCACAATCACGCAATCACGTAATTGCGTAATTGTCATCAGTAAAAAAGCGGAAAATTTAAATATATATTGTGGCTACTGAGGTAAAAAAACAACACAAACACTTAAATAAATAAATTTAAAAAAAAACATCAAATTAAAAAAATGGAGTTCATAAAGACGTGTAAAGTAGGAAGAAAAATGTTATATGAAGGTTATGCATACATTGTAGACAAAAAAAAAAGAAAATGTCACATATTGGAGATGTGAAAAAAAAGGTTTTTGTGGAGGAAGGCTAAAAACCATTAATGATATAATTGAAAAAGATGCATCAAATCATTCACATCCACCTAATGCAGCAAGAATTTTATCTATGAAAACAATTGAAAAAATAAAAGAAGTTGCTAAAAATTCAGAAGAAGTAACATCAAGCATAATACAAAATTGCACATCTAATTTCCCCCTTGAAGCAGCAGGAGCTCTACCTAAAAAAGAAACTCTTGCCAGAATGGTACGTCGACATCGAACAACACCAAATGGAAACATTTTAAATGATGATTTAAGAAAAACAACCAGAGGAGAAGATTTCATCATGTACGAAAGTGAAAATTTAATCATTCTGTCTACTAAAAAAAATCTAGATCTTCTTTCAAAAAAACAACACTGGCTCTGTGACGGAACATTTGACTCAGCTCCTTTAGGCTTTCAGTTGTATACACTACATGTTTTAATAGAAGATAACCATACCATACCATTAGTATACTGCATATCAAAAAATAAAAATCAGGAAACTTATAATTAAATTTTTAGTATTATAAAAGAAAAAAATCCAGATATCAATCCTATATCAATTACTGTAGATTTTGAAAGAGCAGCAATAAATTGCATGACAAATTTTTTTACAAAATACAATAATTTATGGATGCTTTTTCCATTTTTCCCAATGCCTGTGGAGAAAAATACAATCTTTGGGCTTAAAAATATGGTATAATAATGAAAAAAATGCTGTGATCATAAAATGCTTAGATGCATTAGCATTTGTGCCAGTGGAAGATGTAGTTGAAACATTTAATGACTTTGTAAAATCAATAGAAAAACAAAACAGTAACATTTTATCTGAATTTTTAAATTATTTTGAAAAAACCTGGATTGGCGAACTACAACAAGGTACAAGAAGAAAACCTACTTTCGATATTACGATGTGGAACACTTTTGAAAGAACAAAACTAGGGTTACCTAGAACAAACAACTCTCTAGAAGGATGGCACAGAGCATTTGACCAACGAATGTCTATAACCCACCCAAGCATTTGCAGACTAGTTTTAAAAATAAGAAAAGAACAAGCAGAATGGGAGTTAACAATTGAAAAAATTAATTCTGGAGTTGAACTGAGAAAACCAAAAAAAAAAAATGAAATCATAAACAACAGGATAATGAAAGTTTTAGAAAAATACAGTGAATACTCAAGATTAGACTTTTTAAAGGCAATAGCACATAATATATAAGATTTACTTAAATAAATCAAGATACATTCGGCCGAGGGCAGATACGATCCAAAATTTTCTGTTTCAATCAGTGATTCGGGCGCCGCAACCGCCTCTGGGAACCTATCCATGGGTCCCTACCCTCACAATGTACTTTTAACACATAATATAATTATTATAATTATAATATTATAATTAATATGTTATATATAAATTGATTTAATTGTCTTTTGTCAGTCCACTATTAAAAATGTTATAAATGTTATATATAAGTTGATTTAATTGTCTTTTGTCAGTCCACTATTAAAAATGTTATAAAACCGTGATTTTTAAGCTTCATTCCCACCCAGCAGCCGGATAAATGTCTTTCGGAATATTGTCCGTCGGACAAGCGTCAGTCGGATAACAGTCCGGCCACGTTCTATACACCCACTAGCAATTGATGCTAATCAATTATATAGCTTAGAATATAACCTGTACACCTATACTATATATGCAGGATATTTAAATTAATCCCTTATCACATTTGTTTCTATCCCCAACACCCATTACACTTCATTAAAATCTTGAATCAATCATTTAATATCTTAATAGTTAAATACTTATTGATATATATCACTGTTTAAACAATTTTAAGTACCTATATCCATTTTAACCGACCTTTGATATACACTATTTCCAGTTGGACAATAATATTGTACTATAGATTCCTTCAGCTTCTCCTAGCGCCCTCATGCTCCACACAGAATCTTACCCTTACCTAAAAGATTGAAGGATCTTTTTTTCTAAGTGAGGTGTCTGGAATCCTTTTTTTGCCAGCGCTCTACTTATTCACACACATATTAACTTAAATACTGCTCCCACTTCCCTCATTCCCCAGTCATTCTTTTCCTTTCGTCCCAGGAGGTTGGCAAAGAAGTGTCAGAAATTTACGATTTGTCTCTTATGGAGGGGACTAGAGTTTTCAGTAATCCTGTCAGCCTCTCAGTGAGAGCTTGGATGAAAGATAGAGTCTGGACTCTGGAGATGCAGGGAGAGTTTTTCTGCAAAACCATCCCAACTCATTTTTTAAACTCCATAAGCCATTGGCAAGTTTCGCTGCTTGCTTTCTTCTCTCAAGTCCATGGCAGAGGAAGGGCAGTGCTCCTGTTCCACGGTGTAGATTCTGGTAAGATCATTTAATTTTACTTTTCTCATGATTGTTTTGTATTACAAATGTTTTGCCGAGAGGCTACCACCTTGCGGGACCAACTAGAGTAATCAGGGTCTCAGTGAGGCTCCTTTTGTATCTTGAAAACAAGGGTTAATATCTCCTAAGGGGGTTATGTGAACAGGGGGGGTTTAATCATGTTTGTTATGTAATGCGACCTGCTTATGTGTAGTGTTACTTATGCTTATGGTTTTGTGGAACATAACGGCCTTGGAAGTGATGCAGCCTTTGCGGTCGGGTGCGCTTTTTCTGGACTGTACGGCTTACCTTGTGACCGGGCATGGTCACGTTTTTGACTCTCCAGTTCCGTATTCCTGACCTTGTGGCAACGGAGAAATTCTGGTCCGCTGGTGTCTGGTGCATAGGAGGTAGTGAGTGCCCCAGCCATTGTGGGTATAAGGTGCCATTTAGATTTTTCTTATTTGGTCCATTTTTTTGTATTCATATCCCAGTTATGGAGGATTCTGATGTTGAGATTGAAGTGGTCTCTGATTCAGATTCAACTTATTGCAATGAATACGAATCGGCTCAGATGACACATGACAGTGGCTAATGTTCCATATGCCGTGCTAAAGGGCTCAATTCCTCGGGATCGGGGAATCTAGGGGCCACTTAGCCATCCACCTCTGGGGGTGCTGTCCCTTGAGTGGTGAGTTCCCTACCACTTACTGTTGCTACACTTGCAGGTGACCCAGATTATGCTTATCCTTCCCTCGATGGGGGTTTGTTCCCTCCAGAGGTTGTGGCACGTTTCCATATTCAAATCCTGATGGCGTATATACGGCTTCCAGATGTCTGCTTAAGATTATGTTCGTATCCAGTCAACCCGGGCCCCCCAGGCATGGGGTGGTCTGTTCAGCTCTCTGGGGGAGCGACTCTTGCTGTGGCTCCGGTGGAAGTGTGCTTTTTATTATAGACTGGCACGCCTTCGTGTTCTGTTAAGGCATAATTAGGCTTTGTTGGACAATCCCATTCTTAATGGATATAGGATTTCTCCGTCTTCTTCTTAAAATAGCTCACAGAATTAAATATAAGGGGATGAAATAATCTTTTTATAGTCTGGTTAATGAGTATCCTTTCCAATCTGAGCTTGGATGAGCAGGGTTCCGTTAGACTGGTCCTGCGGGTGTGTACCTTTTAGGTGAAAACCTACGGGTTGCCTTTCCTTTATTTAATCCGGTTAGGATGACTTTTATTTGATTTTCAAAGCTCATGTTTGGTTTCATATTCCTTCGGGAGTTTTCCTTCTGGAATTGTTACTCACAATTTCATAATCGCTCTGTTTATTTAAGTTGTTCTGGGGACACGTTTAGTCTTATGTGTTGTCTGTCATTTATCTCTCCCTCCCTGGGGGCGAATACTGCGGCCTTGACAGTAATGGCTATGGTTCAGACTGGTTCTGATTGGGTTCAGCTCCTTCTGTCTTGAGGCACGTGGCACTTGTTCTGCCTGGCTGGTCCAGTTAGGGCGCTGATTGATTGCTTTATTATTTGTGTTTTTCTTAGCTTGTTTTTACAAGTGTCAGCTAAGCATTTTGTGAGGACCTGAGGGTCCGTGGGGCATGGGGAACTGGTTCAGTCCTCAGCAGCCTTTGAGCTGGTCGTTTTGGACTTGGTGGAGTTCTAGTGCGTCACACTCCGTTGGGTCCGATATCGTCAGGATTTGAGTGTTTCCTTCCCCATGTGGGTTCAAGATTTGGAGGTTTTATGGCCTCATTGCTGCTGTTATGGGCGGTCTTGCCCATCTAGGGCTATTGGAATTATCCTTTTGGACTTGTTCCTTTTTGAGGACTCTTCCTTTGGGTCGAGATCTCTGGACTTTGTCTGTTTTTCCTTAGAGGTTGACCTTGCGGTTTTTTCCTACTCTGAGGGTTAGTCGTTCCTTATTAGGAATGATAGGCTATGTGGTCTCCTTATCCTGGCTCCGCCTAGGGGCTGTTTCCGGGGTTTGGGATCATATGCATTCTTTTTCCTTGGATGTAGTCCTCTGGTTTTGTACTCTGAGGAGATTATGGAGACTAGCTTTTGTTACCTCACTCTTCGGGTGACTTCATCCCCGATGTTTCCCCTTGGTCCTGGAAGTTTGGGGTACGCTTGTTGTGCTTAGATTCTTGGCGGCTCTGTCGTTCCCTAGCTCCTTTGGAGTCGGACTTTTGTAAGCGGTGTTCTCTCTACTTTGCGTTGGGATTTATGTTTAGATCCGTTTTACGGATTATTTTTAACCCTTGTGTAGTCTGTTTTTATGTGGACAGGGTATGGTGTTCCCTGGGGTATTGTTTGTCTAAACAATTCTGGGGATAGGGCCTTCGTTTGTCTGGATCTTTTTGGGCCTAAGCCAGCTGGTCTGATTGGTGGTTAGCCCCATGGTTTCGCTAGCTGGATCCCGCTGTGGTGCGGGTACTTTTTCTTCATGGCCTTATCTGGTATTTTTCTGGATTTATAGATCCTGTGGCTGGTTCAGGAGCTCCAGTTCTACAGTGAACATAGGCTATAACTTATGGTCTCGCCAGTTTAGCTACTAGCAGCTTAGCCAGGAGTGCTGTGTACTTAGGCTCATCATGGCCTGCCTTGTTCTTGAACGGTATGTACTTCCCTTCTTGGGGAGTTTCCTTTTCATATTCATCAGTGGCGCCTGGATGGTTTTCTTTCGGCTCAAATTAGGGCTTTGGCCTTGTCAGTGTGTGCGCTGTTTATTTGTTTGTGCCCTTCCCTTGGGGGGGGGTTGTTTTGCCTTTCTCAAAGAGGTGGGGTTTTCCTCTTTCTGGAGGGTGGTGGTCCTGTCCTGTGTGCAGGTGGTTGGAACAGGTGGTTTATCCTGTAAAGAGAGTGGTCCACTTTACTGGAATTTGTGGTTGTAGTCTCCAGGTTAGAGCATATGGCTTGTCTGCCTTTTTAGGTCTATCTCTATGGGGTTTTCCTTGGGAGTACCTGTTGTAGATGCTGTATTGAGACTGACATTTAGTGTTGGGCTAGATTTCATAGGGCTTTTCTGCCTTGTTTCGGCCTATCTCTATGGGGTCCTCCTTGGGAGTACCTGTTTGTGGGTACTTTTGGATGGTACCCGAGCTCTGTTGGGGTGACTGGGGCCATCCCATTACGTCTTTTTCTCTGGGGGCCAGTGGTTGGGGTCCTTTCTGTTCCCCTGTCCTTCAGACCTGCCTGTTGCTTGGGCTGGTCCGGTGTTCTGCATACCCACTACTTAGTGGATGTTAGCAGTCCGTCGGTTGGTGGTGTTTACCTATCTTCGGCTGCTTTTTACTTGCCTGCAAGTATTTTATTTTTGGAGTCATCCTGGTATGACTGCAGAGTGTGGTGTTTAGAGGTTGTTCTCTTGTTTGATGCACGTGTTGACTGGAAATATTTCGATATTCGGTTTTCCTGGCGACTTGGGACTCTGGTTTCAGTCATTTTTTTCCAGGCAGTTGCTCTGTTTTTTTCAGAAGAACTTTTCTTCTCTGTTCTGTTTCCCCGTCTCAACCTTATGGTCCTGTACAGTTTGGGGTCTGGGCGTTGCCTTCCCTTGTTTTCAGGGTCCCTTAGGGTCTCTGTGAGCTTGGCTCGCTTTTTGGGGTTTTCCATTTTTTATTTGGATCTTCTTGCACCCTGTTTAGGGTTTTCCTGGAACCCTTGTTTGTTCCTCCATGTCCTCTCCTCTTTGGGAGTTTTCCTTGTCATTCCTCTTTCTCTTGTAAGGGGGTACGGTTGTGGACTGACCTTGGGGCGATGGGTCTCCTGGAGGAGTGTTGGCTCAGTTGAGGCTGTTTTCTGCGGTTTCTAGCAAGGCTGTGGTCTATCTGCGGGTCAGTGTCCTTGGGGACTTTTCCTTTTCAAATGTTTTCTTGGCTTCGAACGAAGCGGGATTTTTGTTGGGTTGTGGTTTCAGACTTGGTGCCCTCAGAATGGGACACCTATTGTACCCTCCCAGTAATTAATGCAACTGTGGACTCTTTCCATTTATAAAGAGAAACATAAATTATGCTTACCTGATAATTTAAAATAAAGAGTCCACAGCTCCCCCCCCCCCTGTTTTTTTTTTTTTGTGGGGCGGCCGTAATTTTTGTTCTTCTGGCACCTTTCACCCTGATATTTCTTCTACTGTTTCTTGTTCCTCTGCAGAGTGACTGGGGGATGAGGGAAGTGGGAGGAGTATTTAAGCCTTTGCCTGGGGTGTCTTTGCCTCATCCTGGTGGCCAGGTTCTGAATTCCCAAAAGTAATGAATGCAGCTGTGGACTTTTTCCAGCTGAAGAAAAGAAAATTATCAGGTAAGCATAATTTATGTTATTTGTATGGCTGTATCCCAGTGAATATTACTTAGTAATGCTTCCCAAAGCTTTTGGAGTGATTATTTATTTAGCAAATAATCCCATGTGTGCGTGATTATCTTTCTGCCTGGCACCCAGCCGCTTTATGCTTGTTTCACTTACCTGCCATTGGGTGGTACAGCCAATCTGAAACAATATTCCAAGCTACATTAAAACTAAACAGAACGAGGATTCATGTTCAAGCTGATCTGTTATGAAAATCATGAGAAAATATGTTTGTTGAAGCTCAGGGAATTTACACATGTGCACCTGTCATGACACACCCTGTGCCATCAGTACCGCTTAACTTGTAACTTAAGTCTTTTGAGATTGTAATATAAAATGCTTAAAGGGACAGGATTCATTATTTGGATAGAGCAGGTAATTTTAAACAACTTTTCAATTTAATTATATCATCAAATATCAAAATTGCTTTGTTCTTTTGGTTTATTTTTCGTCTCCATTTAATAACTTGTGCCTTTGTCATTGTTGATCACAATGTCTCTACTCGCCTGTTTGGGTATGAATTAAGAAGATTTTTTGTCTCTATTATTGTTGCCTCAGCCTTTATACCTATTTTATCTTGACATACATCAAGAGGTTTTTGATTACCCTTCTCTTTTTGGATTTCTGAGTTATAACCTATTTTAAAGCTATACATAAATAGTATATCTTTTAACTATCAAGAGGTTTGCATTTAGGGGATTTAAGAAAACTCAGTTTGAACATTAACATTTTATTGTCTCTTTATATACCCCACTTGCCATACCTGTGTATTATATAAAAGGGTTGGGTCTAATCCCTATAGGAGTTAATCATTGGGATTGGAAATTAATGTGTAATTTTTGCTATGATCTCACTCATATTTGATAGTTAATCCCATCTTTAGGAGTTCTTGATGTTGCTGTTGACATTTGCATTTCAATTCTGCATTTTTGTAATCGATTGCTATATAAATTGTCTTATAGGATGTAAATGCTGTACTGACATGTTGTTTAAGCAATGTCCTTCTTTGTAACCTGTTATTTGTTGCCCTATGTAAGGCTTGCTGATTGTGTCATTTCCATAAACAATCCTGGTGTATTAGATTAATTCAGCTTCAGATGTAACATGTAAATAACCAATGGAAATTTGACATTGCATTGTAGGCGTAGTGGTTCCAAACAATAGGGATGATTTTGATGTGTTTTAAAGGTGTGTGTAAGGCAAACAAGTATGGCTATGATTACGGCTCTCAGCCGAAACGCGTAAGCCAGTTGTGCTGCGCCACACTGATGTTTGTCACTTGTGTGCTGTGCTGTTGCTCTCCGAATTTTAACTTTGGATCTTCAATAAAAGTTACTTTTTACAGAGCTGGGTTCCTAAAGAAAAAGCATAACAAATAATACAAATTGTAAAATGCTTCTTTGATATGAAACTGCAGTCTCCAGTTTTAGTTTTTTGTTGCTTTAAAGGGATATGAAACCCCCATGTTTCTTTCATGTTTAAGATAGAGTATGCGATTTAATAGAACTAAAAACTTTCCAATATACTTCTATTATCAGATTTGCTTCATTCTCTTGGTAGCCTTTGCTCACAGAGCAGCAATGCACTACTGGGAGCTAACTGAATACAGGGGGTGAGCAAATGACAAGTGGCATATATGTGCAGCCACCAATTAGCAGCTAGCTCCCAGTACTGCATTGCTGCCTCTAAGCCTACCTAGGTATGCTTTTCAACAAAGGTTTTTTACATTTGATAATGAGTAAATTGGAAAGTTCTTTAATAAAAGTGTATACTTTATGTGAATCGTGAAAGAAAGATTTTGGGTTTCATGTCCTTCTAAGCCTGCTCTTCTCAGCGGTGCACTTCTCTTATGTGCCTTGTCAATGCCAGGAACATTATACATATATATGGAAGGTAAAGTATACTACAATTTCAAACTAAAGATGAGATTAGAGCACTGACAATGTAGGATGTGACATACGTCAACGATCATTGTAAAAGTGCTTTATAGATTACTGCTGTCACACACAATAGTGAATGTTTCCGACCATGATGCCATTTAGAAAGGAATCTTGTAAGTGAGATAAACAAGATTGTTTTTTGAGATGTAAACTTTACTGTGCAATAAGCGGATGCAATTTAATACAACTGTAAAAAGCACAGCACAGGTTATGATGGTCTTAAAGGGACAGTTTACACCAATTTTCGTATAACTGCATGTAATAGACACTACTATAAAGAAGGATATGCACAGATGCTTATATAATAATCCAGTATAAAACCTTTTAAAAACTTACTTAGAAGCTCCCAGTTTAGCACTGTTGATTAAGTTAGGGTGGGACACCCAGTGAAAGGGGTAGGGTAAACAGGAACAACATACCCCCCCCCCGTCCTGCATATGAAAAGACATAACATAAACAGGAGCCAGCAGGAGTCTGTAAACGCGAGTATACATCTGGCACTGCGGGGCTTGGTTAGGAGTCTAAAACTCAGCACAATGTTATTAAAAAAATAAGCAAAACTATACATTGTTACAAAAACACTCCCAGATGGGCTATTTAAATGGATCATCTGTAAAACATTTATGCAAAGAAAAATCTAATGTACAATGTCCCTTTAATTAATACTCACAGGGCCCCAGGACAACATATGAGGCATGGTCCTCTCCATGGTTCCCACATTCTGTTTAGGTTTACTTTATTGACCAGATTTTTTTTTTTTTTTAAAGTCTATAATTAATGCAAGCAATTAGCAGGGTCAGCCTGAAATACACTTATAACCCAAGTAAATTTGTTTAAACAGTATTGCTCTGTGTAAAGATTAGAACTTTACATTTAAAAACTGTGACTCATCTTAAACTCCTAATACACAGGTTTTATAGTGATAAGTATAGAGGGGAAGATAGGGGAATCGGCACTCTAAGTAAAATCATAGACATTTTATTAATTCATTATTTAAACAAATCTTATATTAAAGGGATAGAAAACCCCAAAGTTTTATTTCATGATTCAGATAGTACATACAATTTTAAACAACTTTCCAATTTACTTCATTTATCAAATTTGCTTTATTCTATTGTTATCCTTTGCTGAAGGAGCAACATTAAACTACTGACAGCTAACTGATCACTTCTAGGTAGCCAATCACAAGAGACAAATGTGTACAAACACCATTCAGCAGATAGCTCCCACTAGTGTAGGATATGTGCGTATTCTTTTTCAACAAGCGATACCAAGAGAAAAAAGCAGATTTGAACATAGAAGTAAATTTAAAAGTGTCTTAAATTTACATGCTCTATCTAATTCAGGAAATTTAATTTTGACTTTAAGGTGCTATTTTGACAATGGTACATGGACATAAAAAGTGTATTTCACAGTAACAACAGACAAGGATTGTAGAAGTAAGGTGCCCAGCTGCAATTAGCAGCCTTTTAATTACCAAAAACCAATAGCAAAGACGTGCATATCTGCTATTTCTGAACAAAGGGGATCCCAGAGAAGCTTTTACAACCATATGACTTATGACTGCAGTAGTTGTATGTAAATAATTTCAGTGAGAAACACAAAAATCTTATATACCAAATGAGAATTAGCCCATTGCAACATTTTGGACATAGCTGCAGAACAAAATAAACAAAAATAATAAAAAATAAATAAATATATATTTGGTATTAGCCTTCTTGAGAGAAGCCCTGTTACGGGCTGAAACGCGTAGATTGCACATAAGGAGGCTTGTATTCTACCCTGGTGAGTCAGTTTTCAATAGACTCACTTTATATAGCTGTTTTTTTGCATGTTTTCTATTTATTGTTCACAGGTAGAGCACGCTTAGGCTCATCGATCCCACGAGGTCCACACCTTAAGGCTGGTACAGCACCACTTAGGACACCCTTCAAGGATTTTAACCCTTTAACGGTCACCATTCAGGACTTAATTTTTTCCACTTTTTATTGGCCATTTCAACTCTTTTTATACGAACATTTATTTCCACTTCATTTTTTTATACTTCATATTTTTTCACTTTGCCCCAGGAGGGGCACCTTCTTTATGAGAGTTCATCTCATTTGTCTATACCTGGGTATTACCTTTAACCTTGCATATATGATTATCTGTCACTTTCATACTTTGTCATTGTTATTGTACACTGATTTAAGGACTTTGTATTCAGGTGATTATTCTTGTATTTATTTCTTATGCACTCTTGTTCGCAATATTCCACTGATTGGTCAGTCTGATCTGCTTATGTGTGGTCAGATTTGTTATGATTAAACTATTTGTTTTAACGTTTTTGTTTTAAGGCTTTAGTCATATCCTGATGTCATAATATTTTTTTAATATTTTAAGTTTGTATTGCTTTGACCAATTCAATACCATTAGCATACCCCTTGACTAGTAACCTTTAGCCTTTGGCGCTCCTATTTTGTCCCTTTTTTCTACTTACAGCACACACCATAAAGAATGTTGCACACAAATATATATTCACATAAATATTGAGTCCCTATTTATTGGGGATCCCCAGAACTGATATGCTTAAGAAAGAAATCCTTAGAAAGCCAGTTGTGGGTGTCTGGATTTACTGTCCCATTAACAGACAATTGTTGTGGTTTTAAAGTTATAGTGCACTTTTTTATATAATTTATTTACAGTCTGTAATTGGTATCCCCCATTCAAGCGTGTGGGTATTAGGCAGGCTGTAGGATAAGTGTCCCCATGAATAAATAGACAAAAGGCGGTGTCGGTTACAAGGAGAGTGTTTCACTCAACAGATGATTCCCCTTTACCATGCAAATCCCTGCACAATAATATTGACTACAGGGAGAGTACTCACTCAGCATGTGATGTCATCTTTCCTTCCCTTTCACTATGCAAATCACCGCCGTTACTCTGGGGGTTAATCAAGTCCTATTTCGCTACGGAGTGCTTCAACTTTAGCTTCCTATATAGCCGCTTTTTCCTTTTGAAAGGATCCCACTTCCAACGCTTATTTCTTGGGATAAGTTGGTCTTCTTAACATGTTAGTAGGAGCAAACACATCACGGTCGCATGCAAGTGTCCGCGACCGGAGCAACACCAACTGTAAATAAATGATATAAGAAAGTGCACTATAACTTTAAAGCCACAACAATTGTCTGGGACAGTAAATCCAGACACCCACAACTGGCTTTCTAAGGATTTCTTTCTTAACCATATTAGGTCTGGGGATCCCCAATATATTGGGACTCAATATTTATGTGAATATATATTTGTGTGTAGCATTCTTTATGGTGTGTGCTGTAAGTAGGGCAAACGTGTTACATCAATTACTTCATTAATTAAATGTTAATCTTGCTGGTTTGAAACAATTGTATTTATTTTCAGTATGTTGACTTTGATTTATTGAATTACTTAGATCCTTAGGAATGTGATCTTAATTGTTACATTCTGCCCTAGTGCTGGATAAGATTGGCTTTTTTCTTGGTTTCTGCTTCCCTGTTTTCTTTCCTTCTATTTTCCAATCTCTTTTTGATTTTTTTTATATATATATATATGCTCACCGGCCACTTTATTAGGTACACCTGTTCAATTGCTTGGTAACACAAATTGCTAATCAGCCAATCACATGGCATCTAGAAGTGGTGATGATGACTTGCTGAAGTTCAAACCGAGCATCAGAATGGAGAAGAAAGGGGATTTAAGTGACTTTAAATGTGGCATGGTTGTTGGTGCCAGATGGGCTGGTCTGAGTATTTAAAAAACTGATCTACTGGGATTTTCATGCACAACCATCTCTAGGGTTTACAGAGAATAGTCAGAAAATGAGAAAATATCCAGTGAGCCGCAGTTGTGTAGACGAAAATGCCTTATTGATGTCATAGGTCAGAGGAGAATGGACAGACTGGTTCGAGATGATAGAAAGGCAATAGTAACTCAAAAAAACACTCGTTACAACCAAGGTATGCAGAATACCATCTCTGAATGCACAACACGCTGAACCTTAAAGCAGATGGGCTACAGCAGCAGAAGACCACACCAGGTGCCACTCCTGTCACCAAAGAACAGGAAACTGAGGCTACAATTCGCACAGGCTCACTAAAATTGGACAATAGAAGATTGGAAAATGTTGCCTTGTCTGATGAGTCTCGATTTCAGCTGCGACATTCAGATGGTAGGGTCAGAATTTGGCGTGAACAACATGAAAGCATGGATCCATCCTGCTTGGTATCAATGGTTCAGGCTGGTGGTGGTGGTGTAATGGTGTGGAGGATATTTTCTTTGCAGATTTTGAGCCCCTTAGTACCCGTTGAGCACTGTGTAAACGCCACGGCCTACCTGAGTATTGTTGCTGACCACGTCCATCCCTTTATGACTACAGTGTACCCATCTTCTTATGGTTACTTCCAGCAGGATAATGCATCATGTCACAAAGCTCAAATCATCTCAAACTGGTTTCTTGAACATTACAATGAGTTTAATGTACTCCAATGGCCTCTACAGTCAGTAACTGCGTGATGCTATCATGTCAATATGGACCAAAATGTCTGAGGAATGTTTCCAACACCTTGTTGAATCTATGCCATGAAGAATTAAGGCAGTTCTGAAGGCAAAAGGGGGGTCCAACCCATTACTAGCAAGGTGTACCTAATAAAGTGGTCGGTGAGTGTATGTATGTATGTATGTATATATATACAGTATATATATTATTATTTTTTGTATTGTTTTGGTTCGCACCACTTCATCTGATTAACACACTAAATCATTCGAGTGGTCTGACTTGTAAGTTAATATCAGAACCACCCTGTGCACGGAGGGAAAAGGGGTATTGAATGTAATACTTAAACAAGAAATGTGTGAGAAACTTGTTCTCACACTTAGTGTGAGAACAAGTTTCTCACACATTTCTTGTTTAAGTTTTACATACATATATATATATATATATATATATATATATATACACATACATACATACACACATTTATTTTTGTTTTTTTACTTTTCTGGGTAATTTTACAATAATTTCTGAATTATGTGAATAAATAGCTAGTTGAAACGGTCATCCTCTGATAGCTCTCTTTATGCCAATATATACATATATATCTACAGTATATCTATCTATATCTATCTATATATATATGACTGAAAATGCCAACACTATTAATTTCTTGGATGTCACTTTGACATCCAACAATGATACACATTCTATAGAGATTGAGCTCTTTAGAAAAAGCACAGCGGGCAACACCATTTTGCACTCATCCTCATGTCACCCAAAACATACAATTGAATCCATTCCATATGGACAATTAATTAGAACCAAACGTAACTGTACAACAGAATCAAAATATCAAATGCATGCACAACAAACCAACCAGCCATTGGATGCCAGGGGTTATAAGACAGAGCTTTTAAATAAAACAAAGACAAAAGTAGATCTTATTAACAGAGATGATTTGATACATAAAGACACTGCAAAAAAACATAGACAACAGAACAAACCTATTTGTATTACCAACTACAGCAGAGATTTTAATAAAATCTGTGACATTGTACGTGGTTGCTTACCTATTCTAGAGAGTGACACTAAATTAAAGAAAATTGTTGCCGAAGGTTGTCTTTTTTCAGCTCGCAGAGCGAGAACTTTAGGAAGCATTCTAGCTCCCTCTATGTTACCTAGCAACAATAGACAGACATGGCTCACCCAAAGATTGGGATGCAACAAATGCAATGGCAAAATTTGCAAAACTTGCACTCATATTGAACAGGGAATTAAATTTAAATCAAGTGCAACAAATAAATAATTTGATATACGTTACAGAATTACATGCAATACCACACATGTCATCTATCTTTTAACATGTCAGGGATGCAAAAAGCAGTACGTAGGGCGCACAAAACGTGCCCAACGTGATAAAGTACTTCAACATTTAAGGGATATAGGAAATCCAGATAGTACAACCCCTATAGCAAAGCATTTTAGACAGGAACACAACTCTAATGAATCCCTTTTAACTGTACAAGGTATAGATCACATACCAAAACATAGGAAAGGGGGAGACAGGAAAAGACGTTTGGACCAGAGGCAAGTGTTTTGGATTTTTAATTTACAGACAAAACACCCCTCTGGTCTAAATTCAATCATGGATGTAGACCTATTTTACTGAAATTAAATGTTCCTTATAGTAAACATTTCTCCTACATTGGTGTATCCGGTCCACGGCTTCATCCTTACTTGTGGGATATTCTCAATCCCTACAGGAAGTGGCAAAGAGAGCACACAGCAGAGCTGTCCATATAGCTCCCCTCAGGCTCCGCCCCCCCAGTCATTCTCTTTGCTGCTCTAACTAGTAGCATTTCCACGGGGGTGGTAAAGAGTATGTGGTGTTTAGTTGTAGTTTTTTATTCTTCTATCAAGAGTTTGTTATTTTAAAATAGTGCCGGCTTGTACTATTTACTCTGCAGCAGAAAGTGATGAAGATTTCTGCCGAGAGGAATATGATTTTAGCACCAGTAACTAAAATCCATTGCTGTTCCCACGCAGGACTGTTGAAACCAGAGAACTTCAGTTGGGGGGAACAGTTTGCAGGCTTAACTGCTTCAGGTATGATCAGTCATTTTTCTAACAAGACCTAGTAATGCCATTTTTCTTAGACTCTGTATAAAACTATGGCTTATATTAAGGGCTCTATGCTGCTCTATATTGTGGGCTTAATCGATTGCTTTTTAGCATGTTTTCACTATAAATAAAGTGTTTTTTCAGACTTTAAAACACTTTTGGGGTTTAATTTGCGCCTGGCACTTATTTGGACACCTAATCTAGTCAGAATTCCACTCATTTTCGCGCCTCAATTGCGCAGTTGTTTTGCTTAGGAAGTTCATGCAGCTTCACGTGGGGAGTCCAGAGGCATCAGAAAAGACTCCAGAGAGGCTTATTTCCTACTAAAATAATCCCTAAGGAAGGTAAAGGCCACAGTGGAAGCTGTGGCATAGTACTGTAGTGTTTTTAACCGGTTAATTGCTGTTATTAGCTCCGGTTTGGGTATTAAGGGGTTAATTGGTCTGAAAATTTGTGTGCAATCTTTTCAAAGCATTAAGACACTGTGGTGAAAATTTCATTAAAATCGGATGTTTATTTGATGGTTTTTTGATGTTTCAGTAATAAAGTGTGCACTTTTATTATTTAAAGACACAGTAACGATTTTGTCAAAAATAATTTTTATTGCATTGAAGATCTGTTTAAGTCTGTCAAACATGTCTGACCCTTCAGATAACCTATGTTCTGTATGTTCAAAGGCCAAGGTGGTTCCCCCATTAAATTTATGTGTGAAGTGTGCCATAGCGTCCAAACAGCTTAAGGACCGTACAATCACGCTTAAAGATATAGCCCAAGATGATTCTTTAGCTGAAGGTAGTGAGGATAGCTCACTATCCTCTCCTTCTGTGTCAACACCAGCTATGCCCGCGCAAGCGATGCCCAGTACATCTAGCGCACCAATTGCTATTACTATGCAACAGTTAGCAGCAGTAATGGATAATTCTCTCGCAGCATTTTTATCCAAACTGCCAGCTTTTCCTAGGAAGCGTGATTGCTCAGTTTTAAATACAGAAAATGAGCAAGCAGACGCAGAGGATAATTTATCTGTAGTGCCCTCACATCAATCTGACTTGGCGGTGAGGGAGGGCCTGTCTGAGGGAGAAATTTCTGACACAGGAAAAGTTTCTCAGCAGGCTGAGCCTGATACCATAGCATTTAAATTTAAGCCCTACTTAAGGAGGTCCTAGCTACTCTTGATGATTGTGACCCTTTAGTGGTCCCAGAAAAATTGTGTAAAATGGATAAATTCTTAGAGGTCCCAGTACACACTTATGCGTTTCCGATACCTAAGAGGGTGGCGGATATAGTGAATAAGGAGTGGGAGAAGCCAGGTGTACCTTTTGTTCCCCCTCCTATATTTAAGAAAATGTAGGAGGGGGAATGTGGCAGACGGTCCCTAAGGTAGAGGGGGCAGTTTCAACGCTATACCAATAGAAGACAGTTGCGCTTTCAAAGATCCTATGGATAAAAAATTAGAAGGTTTACTTAAGAAAATTTTTGTTCAACAAGGTTTTCTTCTTCAACCAATTTCTTGCATTATTCCTGTAACCACTGCAGCTGCTTTTTGGTTTGAGGAATTAGAAAACTCGCTCCAGAAGTAGACTTCTTATGATGAAGTCATTGATAGAATTCACACCCTGAAGTTGGCTAATTCTTTCATTACAGATGCCGCTTTTCAGTTAGCTAAATTAGCGGTGAAAAATTCTGGTTTCGCAATAGTGGCGCGCAGAGCGCTTTGGCTAAAATCGTGGTCGGCGGATGTGTCGTCCAAAACAAAATTGCTTAATATTCCTTTCAAGGGTAAGACCCTATTCGGGCCAGAGTTGAAAGAAATTATTTAGATATCACTGGGGGAAAGGGCCATGCCCTTCCACAGGATAGACCTTTCAAAGCTAAAAATAAGTCTAATTTTCGTTCCTTTCGCAATTTCAGGAACGGACCGGCTTCCACCTCTACAGCCACTAGGCAAGAGGATAACGCACCCCAGCCCAAACCAGCATGGAAACCATTGCAAGGCTGGAACAAGGGTAAACAGGCCAAAAAGCCTGCTGCTGCTACCAAGACAGCATGAAGGGGTAGCCCCCGATCCGGGACCGGATCTAGTAGGGGGCAGACTTTCTCTCTTTGCTCAGGCCTGGGCAAGAGATGTTCCGGACCCCTGGGCACTAGAAATTGTCTCTCAGGGGTATCTTCTAGAATTCAAGGACCTTCCTCCAAGGGGAAGGTTCCACATGTCTCGCTTATCTTTAGACCAGATAAAGAGACAGGCATTCTTACATTGCGTAGAAGACCTTTTAAAGATGGGAGTGATACACCCAGTTCCAACAGCAGAACAAGAACTGGGATTTTACTCAAACCTGTTTGTAGTTCCCAAAAAGGAAGGAACTTTCAGGCCAATTCTGGACTTAAAGATCCTAAACAAATTCCTCAGAGTTCCATCATTCAAAATGGAAACCATTCGGACAATTTTACCAATGATCCAGGAGGGTCAATATATGACTACCGTGGACTTAAAGGATGCGTACCTGCATATTCCTATCCACAAAGATCACCATCAGTTTCTGAGGTTCGCCTTTCTGGACAAGCATTACCAGTTTGTGGCTTTTCCCTTCGGATTGGCCACTGCTCCCAGAATTTTCACAAAGGTGCTAGGGTCCCTTCTAGCGGTACTAAGGCCAAGGGGCATTGCAGTAGCACCTTACCTAGACGACATTTTAATACAGGCGTCGTCCTTTCACAAAGCAAGGGCTCATACGGACATTGTTCTAGCCTTTCTAAGGTCTCATGGGTGGAAGGTGAACATAGAAAAAAAGTTCTCTGTCCCCGTTCACAAGGGTTCCCTTCCTGGGAACAATAATAGACTCGGTAGAAATGAAAATCTTTCTGACAGAGGTCAGGAAATTAAAACTTTTGAACACTTGTCGAGTTCTTCAATCCATTCCTCAACCCTCCATAGCTCAGTGCATGGAGGTAATAGGACTAATGGTTGCGGCAATGGACGTGGTTCCCTTTGCTCGAATTCATTTAAGACCATTGCAACTGTGCATGCTCAAACAATGGAATGGGGATTATGCAGATTTGTCTCCCCAGATTCAGATGGACCAGAAAACCAGAGACTCACTCCTCTGGTGGTTGTCTCCGGATCACCTGTCTCAGGGAATGAGTTTCAGAAGACCGGAGTGGATCATTGTCACGACCGACGCCAGCCTCTTAGGCTGGGGCGCGGTCTGGTAGTCCCTGAAGGCTCAGGGTCTATGGTCTCGGGAAGAATCTCTTCTCCCGATAAACATTTTGGAATTGAGAGCGATATTCAATGCGCTCTAGGCATGGCCTCAACTAGCGGAGGCCAAATTCATCAGATTTCAGTCGGACAACATGACGACTGTAGCGTACATCAATCATCAGGGGGGAACAAAGAGTTCCCTGGTGATGAGGGAGGTATCCAAGATCATCAAATGGGCAGAGGATCACTCCTGCCATCTATCAGCAATTCACATCCCAGGAGTGGACAACTGGGAAGCGGATTATCTGAGTCGTCAGACTTTCCATCCGGGGGAGTGGGAACTCCACCTGGAGGTTTTTGCTCAGCTGACCCAGCTATGGGGCATTCCAGATCTGGATCTGATGGCGTCACGTCAGAACTCCAAAGTTCTACGTTACGGGTCCAGGTCCAGGGATCCCAAGGCGACATTGGTAGATGCCTTAGTAGCGCCTTGGTCGTTCAATCTAGCTTATGTCTTTCCACCGTTTCCCCTTCTCCCCCAGCTAGTAGCCAGGATCAAACAGGAGAAGGCTTCAGTAATTCTGATAGCTCCTGCGTGGCCACGCAGGACTTGGTATGCAGACCTGGTGAATATGTCATCGGTTCCACCATGGAAGCTGCCTTCTAATTCAAGGTCCATTCGAACATCCAAACCTAGTTTCTCTGCAAATGACTGCTTGGAGATTGAACGCTTGATTCTAGCTAAGCGTGGGTTTTTTGGAATCAGTTATAGATACTCTGATCCAGGCTAGAAAGCCTGTCACCAGGAAAATTTACCATAAGATATGGAGGAAATATCTTTGCTGGTGCGAATCCAAGGGTTACTCATGGAGTAAGATTAGGATTCCAAGGATACTATCTTTTCTCCAAGAAGGATTGGAGAAAGGTCTGTCAGCTAGTTCCTTAAAAGGACAGATATCTGCTCTGTCTGTTTTGTTACACAAGCGTCTGGCAGCCATGCCAGATATTCAGGCGTTTGTACAGGCTTTAGTCAGAATCAAGCCTGTCTACAGACCTGTGGCTCCTCCATGGAGTCTAAATTTAGTTCTTTCAGTTCTTCAAGGGGTTCCGTTTGAACCTCTACATTCCATAGATATTAAGTTACTATCTTGGAAAGTTTTGTTTTTAGTAGCTATTTCTTCTGCTAGAAGAGTTTCTGAATTGTCTGCTTTGCAGTGTAATTCACCCTATCTGGTGTTTCATACAGATAAGGTCGTTTTACGTACCTAACCTGGTTTTCTTCCAAAAGTGGTTTCCAATAAGGATATCAACCAGGAAATAGTTGTTCCTTCTCTGTGTCCTAATCCAGTTTCTAACAAGGAACGTCTGTTGCACAATCTTGATGTGGTTCGTGCTTTAAAGTTTTATCTAAAAGCAACTAAAGACTTCAGACAAACATCGTCCTTGTTTGTCGTCTATTCTGGCAAGAGGAGAGGTCAAAAGGCGACTGCGACCTCTCTGTCTTTCTGGCTGAAAAGCATCATCAGGTTGGCTTATGAGACTGCTGGAAGGCAGCCTCCTGAATGAATTACAGCTCACTCTACTAGAGCTGTGGCTTCCACATGGGCTTTCAAGAATGAGGCTTCTGTTGAACAGATTTGTAAGGCAGCGACTTGGTCTTCACTGCATAAGTTTGCTAAATTTTACAAATTCGATACTTTTGCTTCTTCGGAGGCTATTTTTGGGAGAAAGGTTTTGCAAGCAGTGGTGCCTTCCGTTTAGGTTACCTGACTTGTTCCCTACCTTCATCCGTGTCCTAAAGCTTTGGTATTGGTTCCCACAAGTAAGGATGAAGCCGTGGACCGGATACACCAATGTAGGAGAAAACAGAATTTATGTTTACCTGATAAATTTCTTTCTCCTACGGTGTATCCGGTCCACGGCCCGTCCTGGCATTTTGGTCAGGTTTAAATTTATTTTTTTGTAAACTACAGTCACCACTGCACCCTATGGTTCTCCTTTTTCTCCTAACCGTTGGTCGAATGACTGGGGGGGGCGGAGCCTGAGGGGAGCTATATGGACAGCTCTGCTGTGTGCTCTCTTTGCCACTTCCTGTAGGGATTGAGAATATCCCACAAGTAAGGATGAAGCCGTGGACCGGATACACCGTAGGAGAAAGAAATTTATCAGGTAAACATAAATTCTGTTTTTCTATACAAAATTTAACATTTCAAATTTATTTCACATATGTTTTTTCCAGACATCCTTTGCAATTATTAGAGTCATAGGTATCAAGCAATGTGTATTAATACAAAAGTATTATTTTCATTATACATTAACATTTGAACACCTACTCTTGTCTTTAAAGAGTTAATATGGTACAGGTGCCTGCAATTGCTTCAAACACTTTATCTTTAAATAGTTCTAGCAGGTGTGAACTCAAACTATGCCAGTGAACAAGGGCTAAAGCTTGGCCCGAAACATGTTTGGCGTTGGGTTCTGAACACCTTGTTGCAGACCTGCGAGTAGCTTACATGTTTTTACAAAAAAAATTTTTAATTGTTTTTTGAAAAATAAAATGTATTCTTGTTTTTAAGAAAAACATTTTTTTTCACAGTATATTTTTTCTTTCCCGGAGTTGCGGGATGACAAAGTGTGTTTAATATATATATATATATATATATATATATATATATATATATATATATATATATATATATATATATATATATATGTATAGGATCGACCACTACAGCTGTAGAACATAACTAATAATTTCACTTAATAGGAGAACCATTGATAACCAAAAATATGTTTGTATCCCAAGGTGCTCAGGGGACATCAATAATATGGATAAATAATTCAAAAATAAAAGAATATGCAGAAAAAAGAAAAGACAAGAAAAAAAGAGTTTAAGGATGCCCTAGCCAGCACACTCCATATAGTAAAATAATTAATGCACAGGAAGACTGTATGAAAATGGATGATCAGAATATGATCAGAATCTACACAAATCAAAGAAAGGGGGAAGGCATAAAATGAATAAAATATACACATTTTATTAGTTACTCATGTCTAAATATTACTTGCATACAAAAATTTATAGCACACCTTAAATTCAAGTTTAAAAACACCTATGGCCAGGGTGAATGAGGACCCCAAATAAATGGCAAAGTGCCTGAGATATAGATTATAGCAATATAGATATCAAAGTATAACCATACAATTAGTCTCTGACCATACAGGTCTAGTCCTTAGAGCGAAAAGAAATGCCAAGATACAGCGCTACACTACCCCAGATGAGGGTTGAGTTGCTAAAGATGGTGTCCACGACTGGGAATATATATTACATAAAGGTCAATATATTATATTGTATTACACAACAAATATATAAAAAACCATGTGAAAAAAGTATTTAAAAAAAGTAAAAAAAAATTTAAAATGTAAAAAAGTTAAAAATAGTTAAAAATAGTTAAAAATAGGGATATTTGATGCAATTTTAAAATGTATTAAACAATCATTTTATTAACATAAACTTACAATTCAAAATAGGTTAAGCAATCTAATGGAATGTCCCATACAATGTCCAAGAAGTTATGTCCTATGTAACATACAGATAATTAAGTCCCATACCAAAATGTCCAAAACAAGTGTTCAAAGTTAGTGTCCAAAAAATATAGTAGAGTGTCCAAAGTTGGTGTAGAAATCAAAAAATTGTGGAGAAAAAAATGTGAAAAAAATATATAAATTATGAAAAAATGAAAAAGTAAAAAAATATATAAAAATATAAAAATGTAAAAATATATGAGTTGTGATCAGCAACCCATATAAAAAGTATATAATATATGTGATAGTGAATTGATATCGTGTGTCAGCCTGTGGAAGGTAATCTCACCCCTGTAAAGGAGAGAGGGAATTTTTAGGACCACAACTGCAGGCTTAGGAGTGTTGTGAAAGTATCAGTGATTCTGTGTAGGTGAGGGAAGGCAGCAAGGTTCAGAATCATTAGATACAGTTCACTTTTATTATAAGGATAGGTGTGACAATGGCTGAGACCTCAGAGCGTATAGCCCCACTCAGTATTGACAAACTGGTTCCCACATATAACAAACATGCAATTGCAACGTTAAAGTTTTAGATAGACAATATCTGATCATATTTGGCAGCAGACATAGTTATACGAAATTAAGGCAAAACTGAATATTCGTAAGTTACTGCGGTATAGGTATGAAGGAAGCGCTTTTGAAACTTACTAATAGAAGTAATGGGTGAGCGGTATCCGGACAGAGAGAAGTTCCCCTGCAGAGTTTGGGAAAATTGCAGCGTGTGCGATGGCGTGTGACGTCACCGCTTGCCGGTTCCGGTCTTGTGTTTGGTAGAGAGGTGAGCTGCGTATGTCTCAAAGGTTGCAAGGAGGTTAGAGGGTGAGAAGCTGGATTCAACAATCAAGCAATTTGGTATGAGTAGGAGGGAAATTTAAACTGCTTGTTGGGGAGGAGTTATGTAAGTGTGAAAAGACACAGCTATACAAAGGATAAGGCAAAGAACTTAGGCAGTTATGACAGGACCCCCCCCCCCCAATGATCAACTCCGGGGATCGAGTCCAGGACGATCAGGATAACGTTCATGGAACCTGGCCACCAAACGGGGGGCAGAGAGATTGGAAGCCGGTTCCCAGGAGTCCTCCGAATCAGGGTAGCCCTTCCAATGAACCAGATACTGAAGCTGCCCTCGAAAGCGTCGGGAGTCCAAGACATCTTGTACCTCATACTCCAGGGTGGCATCCTGCAGATGAGGAAGTAGAGGAATAGAAGGATCATGGTGACGAAGTTGTCTATAAGGCTTGAGGAGAGACACATGAAAGGTAGGATGGGATTTCAGATTTGCTGGTAATGCGAGGGTAACAGCGTTCATATTCACAATTTTTATGATGGGAAATGGTCCAATGAAGCTGGAAGATAATTTCCTGGAGGGAAGGGGTAAATGTAGATTACGTGTTGATAACCAAACGTAGTCACCTACTCTATATTTAGGCGAGGGAATCCTTTTTTTATCAAAATGAAATTTATATCGATCCTTGGCGATGCGAATATTTTCAGCAGTTAATGAAAAAGATTCACTAATAGTGTTGATGAGGTCATTCACAACAGGACAGGTGTTGCTGTCCATAGAATCCCATTCAAAAGAAGGATGGAAACCATAATTAATGAAGAACGGTGTGAACTTAGTAGAGGAATGGACGGAATTGTTGAAGGCGAATTCTGCGTATGGTAGTAGTTGGGTCCAGTTTTCTTGTTTAGCTGAAATGAAACATCTTAGATATTGTTCAATGCACTGGTTTGTCCTTTCAGTCTGGCCATTAGTTTGGGGATGGAAAGAGGTACTGAGACGTCTAGAAATACCCAGTGAGTGACAAAGTTGTTTCCAGAATTGGCTGGTGAATTGAGTCCCCCTATCAGAGGTGATACTATTCGGAAGTCCGTGATACTTGAATATATGATGGATCATTAAGGAAATGGTTTCAGAAGAAGTTGGCAGCTTATGGTAGGGCACGAAATGTGCCATTTTACTAAATAGGTCTACGACTACTAATATGGTGTTATTCCTTTCAGAAATAGGTAGGTCGACTATGTAGTCGATTGCTATGTCCTTCCAAGGACGGTCAGGAGTCGGTAATGGGATCAATTTTCCGTAAGGGGGAGTCCTCCCTTTTTTTGTAGTTTCGCAGATTAAGCAGGTTTTAACGTAATCCTCAACATCGGAGAGGCAGGTAGGCCACCAAAAGAATCTGGAGACTAATTCTTGAGTTTTCTTTATGCCCATGTGTCCAGCAGATGGAGAATCATGTAAAGTTTTTAAGACTGTTGCTCTGAGACTGTTGGGTACATAGATTTGTTGTTGATAATAATACAACCCATCCGAGTGTAAATCCAAGACCTGTAATGGTTTGTTTGAGTCAGCCTGTTGTGCTGATTTGAACTGAATGTTTTGTTCTGTAGTTAAAGCTAAGAATCTGTCAAGAGGAATTAGGGGTGAAAGGTTTGGATGTGACACTTGGTCCACCAAGTGTCTTGAAAGGGCATCAGCCTTCTTGTTCTTGTTTGCAGGACGGTAGGTGATAAGATAATTAAATCTAGCCAAGAATAGGTTCCATCGGACCTGCCGTGCGCTAAGAGTCCTATTAGATTGTAGGTATTCTAGATTTTTGTGATCCGTGTAAATCAAGATTGGAAGAAGGGTCCCTTCTAGAAGGTGTCTCCATTGTTCCAATGAAGTTTTGATTGCTAACAGTTCTTTATCACCAATTGGGTAGTTTATTTCAGCTGAATTAAGAATACGTGAATAGAAGGCAACAGGGTGCAGAGGGTCTTTTGGAGTCTGCCTCTGTGAGAGGATTGCTCCTAAAGCATAATTAGATGCATCCACTTCCAAGATGTACTGCAACTCAGAATTAGGGAATTGGAGGATAGGGGCCGTAGTGAAAGCTTTTTTTAAGAAGTTGAATATTTCTTCTAAATCATCGTTCCATCTGAAGTGTGTGTCAGATTTGGTCAAGTTAGTTAATGGTCTTGTCAAGTCAGCGAAATTTTTAATAAACTTTCTGTAGAAATTGGCGAAACCCATGAACCTTTGTATATCCTTTTTACTTTTTGGGGAAGGCCAATTTTGAATTACCGATATCTTATCATTATCCATCTGGATACCTTGGGGTGATACAATATAACCTAGAAATTTAATTTCTTTGGAGTGAAATAAGCATTTTTCTAGTTTAACATAAAGAGAGTTCTCTCGTAACCGTGTTAATACTAGGGTGACATGTTTGATGTGTTCAGTAAGTGAGGTAGAGAAAATGAGTATGTCATCCAAATATATTACCATAAATAAATCCAAAAAATCCTTAAAAATATCATTTATGAAGTACTGAAAAGTAGCCGGGGCATTACAGAGGCCAAATGGCATCACAATATATTCAAAAAGGCTGTAACGTGTACGGAATGCTGTAAGCCATTCATGACCCTCCTTGATACGTACCAAGTTGTAAGCCCCTCTTAGATCCAATTTAGTATATATAGTAGCATTTTGTAATCTATCAAAGAGTTGAGGAATTAAAGGCAGTGGATAGCGTTTTTTTATTGTACGCTTGTTTAACTCTCTGTAATCAATAATGGGTCTTAGGGATTGATCTTTATTTTTAACAAAAAAGATACCAGCCCCAGCTGGGGAGGTGGAAGGACGTATAAAACCTTTCTTTAAATTATCTGCCAAATAAGTTTTCAGATGTTGTAACTCAGGATCAGAGAGGGGAAATATATGGCCGTAAGGTATATCAACACCTGGCAGGAGATCTATAGGGCAGTCATAAACCCTATGAGGGGGTAGATTCTCTGATTCTTTTTTGTCAAAGACATCAGCGAATGATATGTATTCCTTGGGGATTTGTAAAGGAACATCAAGTAAAATTTGTTCATGATGGAGACACAAATTTTTACAATAAGGAGAATTAAAGATAACTTGTGAAGTTGACCATTGTATAGTGGGATCGTGTTGTTTAAACCAACTGATACCAAGTATAATGGGATATAGAGGTGAGGGTATAACATCAAAAGTAAGAAACTCTGTGTGTTGGTCATGTGTGGTGAGCCTTAAAGGTATGGTGTGGTATAGGATGGGTCCTGATGTAATTTCATTACCATCAATAAAACGAAGTACACTAGGCACCATTTTCTTAACTAGTGGAATTTTATTTACAGTAGTGAATTGGTGATCTATATAATTGTGGCTGGCACCAGAGTCAAGGATTGCTTGTGAGTTGAGTCTTTGCTGATCCCACTGTAATAAGATAGGTAGGGAGCAATGATTAGATTGTGTTTGTTTAGCAGATAAACATATACTTGTGGTGTTCATCTTACCCTTCCTACGCTGTAATTGAGAGCAGTCCTTTACAGAGTGATCGATCCCTCCGCAATACATACAGAGATCTAAAGCTTTTCTTCTTAATTTTTCCTGTAGAGTTAATGGACCTCTGATGAAACCGAGTTCCATAGGGATTTCAGAGGCTTTTGTAGTTGTCTTAGGTGGAAGCAGAGTAGTAACTGTATGTTTAGTGGATGTTTCTAAGTGTGACCTTTCTGAGCGTCTCTCTCTGATGCGTCTATCTAATGTGATGCTAGCATCTATTAGGAGTTCTAAAGTCTCTGGGAGGGGTTGTCTGGCTAGCTCATCCTTGAGAGTATCTGAGAGGCCTAGGCGGAATTGATTGCGCAAAGAAAGGTCATTCCACTGTGTATCTGGGGACCATTTCTTAAACTCTGCGATGTAGTCCTCCACAGGCCTTTTATGTTGTCTCAGAGACCTCATTGCTGTCTCAGCAGACAGCTGTTTGTAGGGATCATCATAAAGCTGTCCCATTGCTTTAAAAAACTGATCAAATGAGTACAGCAATGGGTCATTAGTCTCAAAAAACAAATTTGCCCATATACGTGGTTCGCCACGCAGATAGGAGATTGTGGTGAGAACCTTCAAATGATCATTGAAGTATGTTTTAGGTTTTAATTGGAAATATAAGGAACATGAGTTTTTGAATTCCCTAAATTCTGAACGAATACCACTAAATGTTTGTGGAGGATTAGGTTGGGGTTCACTAGAACTAATACGTGTAGTGAGTGTATCAATTTTTTCATTGATGTATTGCTTTAGGGCAGAGTTTTCTAATTGTAGTGTATTTAACCCTGTTGTAAGGTTATCTACAGTTTGAGTTAATTTCTCTACATGAGATAATAAGGCTGCTGGGTCCATAATAAGGCTTGATTGTTATTGTCAGCCTGTGGAAGGTAATCTCACCCCTGTAAAGGAGAGAGGGAATTTTTAGGACCACAACTGCAGGCTTAGGAGTGTTGTGAAAGTATCAGTGATTCTGTGTAGGTGAGGGAAGGCAGCAAGGTTCAGAATCATTAGATACAGTTCACTTTTATTATAAGGATAGGTGTGACAATGGCTGAGACCTCAGAGCGTATAGCTCCACTCAGTATTGACAAACTGGTTCCCACATATAACAAACATGCAATTGCAACGTTAAAGTTTTAGATAGACAATATCTGATCATATTTGGCAGCAGACATAGTTATACGAAATTAAGGCAAAACTGAATATTCGTAAGTTACTGCGGTATAGGTATGAAGGAAGCGCTTTTGAAACTTACTAATAGAAGTAATGGGTGAGCGGTATCCGGACAGAGAGAAGTTCCCCTGCAGAGTTTGGGAAAATTGCAGCGTGTGCGATGGCGTGTGACGTCACCGCTTGCCGGTTCCGGTCTTGTGTTTGGTAGAGAGGTGAGCTGCGTCTGTCTCAAAGGTTGCAAGGAGGTTAGAGGGTGAGAAGCTGGATTCAACAATCAAGCAATTTGGTATGAGTAGGAGGGAAATTTAAACTGCTTGTTGGGGAGGAGTTATGTAAGTGTGAAAAGACACAGCTATACAAAGGATAAGGCAAAGAACTTAGGCAGTTATGACATCGTGAAAGTGTACACCTAGAGATGTGTATAAAAAATGTGTCATAAAAAATGTATCATAAAAAATAATCAAGTGGATTCTAATACTGGTTAAATAAAGTCCAAATAGCTCCAAAAAAATATATAATTCCAAGTTAATCCAAATGTGAATGTATAAAGTGCTGGGTTGATGTTCCTCTTCTTAAAAGGTTTATCAAATGTATTGGGATATCCTCCTGTACCTAAAAAAGTGTACAGAAAATAGACATAGTGCAATAAAATCACTTTAAAATAGCAACAAAAGTATTCTACTCACCAGATATATTCTGAGCTGCAATACCAGTATATAGCCAACGCGTTTCGGTCCTCAGGGACCTTTCTCAAGACTGGTAGCAGCTGTCTGGCTTCTACACCTTAAATGTATTTTAATAGCCAATAGGATGGTTTGTAAAAATTGCGCCTAAAGTTCGCGCCAGAAATTTGCGCCAAAAATTTGCGGTAAAAATTGGCGGTTAAAATTACGCTAAAAGTACATTTGTAAAATTGGTTATTATATTGTCCCCCATTTCTAATGTGTCCCAATGAGTATATTAAGTTTTAGGCAAGAATTATCCAATTCTCCTTAATGTCCGCTCACCGGATGGTTAGTTACCGCATCTGGCCAAATGGGAAAGCTCAGGCACCACGTCAAGGTCCTTTCCATTGCCTGAGTCCCTAACACAGCCACACTATTATGCGAGCTCACAAAGCCAAACAGACTGAGAACAAAGTAGGGGTGCACAGGTGGATGTAATCACCCATAGAAAATACAAAACATGGAAGGGAACTGCACTCCAAGACCGGATCAGGTACACATCCTGTGACTCAGCAACATCCAGCCCTGGGTGCTAAATAGCACTCCAAAAAAGCTGTGATGTCATCAGAACCAAAGGCAGTTAACCCCAGTCTGGAATGGGTGCAAGAAACAAGGGGGATTACAAATAAAAAGTAATACAACACATAGAAACACCCAGCACTCACCAGCTAGCTCACAGCTAAGATAAAATCACAACTGGAAAGGTTAGTTACCGCATCTGGCCAAATGGGAAAGCTCAGGCACCACGTCAAGGTCCTTTCCATTGCCTGAGTCCCTAACACAGCCACACTATCATGCGAGCTCACAAAGCCAAACAGACTGAGAACAAAGAAGGGGTGCACAGGTGGATGTAATCACACATAGAAAATACAAAACATGGAAGGGAACTGCACTCCAAGACCGGATCAGGTACACATCCTGTGACTCAGCAACATCCAGCCCTGGGTGCTAAATAGCACTCCAAAAAAGCTGTGATGTCACCAGAGCCACAGGCAGTTTACCCCAGTCCGGAATGGGTGCAAGAAACAAGGGGGATTACAAATAAAAAGAAATACAACACATAGAAACACCCAGCACTCACCAGCTAGCTCACAGCTAAGATAAAATCACAACTGGAAAGGTTAGTTACCGCATCTGGCCAAATGGGAAAGCTCAGGCACCACGTCAAGGTCCTTTCCATTGCCTGAGTCCCTAACACAGCCACACTATCATGCGAGCTCACAAAGCCAAACAGACTGAGAACAAAGAAGGGGTGCACATGTGGATGCAATCACCCATAGAAAATACAAAACATGGAAGGGAACTGCACTCCAAGACCGGATCGATTGCGGGAATAATGACGCATTTCGCCCCTCCCCTCAATGGGCCGTCTTTGGGGCTTCGTCAGATAGCAATCTTGTTTACAATTTACATAGGTAGGTGGAGTAATTTATTTCACTCACTCCGTTATGTGACATGACATTCAGTGAAAAAAGAAACGTTACATACATACATACTTTGTTATATATACACACATTGTTACTTTAGCCTGTAAAAACTAAAATACAATAGGACTTAAGAAAACTTGCAACATAGAAACATATTGTTGCAATTCTTTGATGAGATTTAACTCAATTTGTTACTAATAGCAACATATCTTTTGTATTACTAGTAAGAGGCACTAGGCAAAGCCCACATATATTTTGATCAGGAGCGGGCTAAAAAAAAAGCTATTATGCAGGTCACTAAAAACTTGTAAATTCTAATTTTTCATTTAAGCCCATTGGCGTCAAAGTATTTAATACATCCATTTAGATTCCTTCTGAAGCAGGATTCTATCAATATTACCACCTCTCCTCTTAGGCCTAACCTGTTCAATGCCTATAACAGCTAAATCCTCAGAACTTGATCTATGTTTTTCAGCAAAGTGTCTACCTATAGGGCTGTCTATATTGACATGCTTTATATCATATCTATGTTCTCTTACTCTATCTTTAAGTTCTCTAGTCGTTTTACCGACATAAAAGAGCAGACATGAACAGGATAAAAGGTAAATCAACCCTGTGGAGTTGCAATTAATCCACTGTTTAATTTTGAAAACATAGCTTATGCCAGTGTGGAACGTTTTGGTTCGCACCATATGACTACAGTAGACACATCTCCCACAGGGCTGACTACCTACCCTTTGCTGGCTGGCCGTCAACCAATTCTGTGTGGGGGTGCTTCTCACATATTTACTGTGGACAAGGGAGTCCCTAAGACTTAAAGCTCTTCTGGCTGTTAGTTAGGGATAGTCAAGGATATCCCCATCTAGGGAATTATCTGTCTGTAGGATGTGCCAGTTTTTCTGTAAAACTGTCCTGATCTTATCCCAGGGACTATTATACCTGGTAATGACCCTAACTGTGTCATCATTCTCCTTTGATTTTTTTTGTAAACAGCATTTCTTGCCTAGAACTTTTCCTCATCCTTGTCCATGCTTTTTTCAGCTGCCTGTTTGAATAGCCGATGGCTTTAAATCTGAGTGCCATGTCTTCTACATTCTTCTCAGAAGATGCTTCCGTGGAGCAGTTCCTCTTCAATCTTAGGAACTGTCCCACCGGTATCCCATCCTTGAGTGCCCTTGGATGGTGGCTCTCTGCATGAAGCAGACTATTAGTCGCTGTCTTCTTTCTAAAGACCTCAGTAACCAGGCTATGTTTATGTTTCCTGATTACTAGATCAAGGAAAGAAGTTTCCACATCATTAACTTCATAAGTAAGATAGATGTTAAGAGAATTGTCATTTAGAAGCTGTACAAAGGTATTCACCTGATCTACAGTTCCCTCCCATAGGATGAATACATCATCCACATATCTCATCCAGAGTACCACGTGTGCCTCCAGCCAATTGCTCAATCTGGTAAATACCTCATTCTGTTCCCAAAAACCCAGATGGAGACACGCATAGGTGGGGGCACACGTGGCACCCATGGCTGTTCCTCTCTCCTGTCGATAGAGTTTACCATCAAAAACAAATATATTGTTTGTCAAAATAAACTTAAGCAGTTTTGCAACGAAATTAGTATGATTCATTTAGTTTATCCCTCTTGATTCCAGAAAATATCTAGCAGCATTAAGACCAGCTCGATGGGGTATTAAAGAGTAAAGGGACTCCACGTCCAGGGTCACCAATAGTGTATTATCCCCCACATTCACATTGTATAACCTCTGCAGCTCCTCATTCATATCTCTGACATAGGAGGGCATAGATGTCAAAAATGGTCTTAAAAAGAAGTCCACATATTTACTGACATTCTTAGTGGGCCCTCCTATGCCAGAGATAATGGGTCTGCCTGGAGGTTTCTCCAGGTCTTTATGCAGTTTAGGAATGCAATAGAATGTGGGGAGGATAGGATACTTTTGGTACATGAATTGATGTTCACTCCGGGTTATGAGTCTATCTCTTAGACCCTCATTTAGGATAAACAGGAGTTCATTACAGGACTTATCATATTCTAGTCTATTTACACAACTATATTGATGAGGATCAAGTAGCTGCCTCATAGCATCCTTGGCATAGTCTGCCTTATCCATCAGGATGACATTGCCACTTTTATCTAATAACTTGATGACAATGTCGTCCTTGTTTTTTAACTCTTCAATACCCCATTGAGCTTGTCTCAATGCTGCATAATATTTTCTGGAAAAAAGATGGATAGACTATATGAATCATGCTAATTTCCTTGTGAAACTGCTTGAGTTTATTTTGACAAACAATATATTTGTTTTTGATGGTAAACTGTATCGACAGGAGAGAGGAACAGCCATGGGTGCCACGTGTGCCCCCACCTATGCGTGTCTCCATCTGGGTTTTTGGGAACAGAATGAGGTATTTACCAGATTGAGCGATTAGGTGTAGGCACACGTGGTACTCTGGATGAGATATGTGGATGATGTATTCATCCTATGGGAGGGAACTGTAGATCAGGTGAATACCTTTGTACAGCTTCTTAATGACAATTCTCTTAACATCTATCTTACTTATGAAGTTAATGATGTGGAAACTTCTTTCCTTGATCTAGTAATCAAGAAACACAAACATAGCCTGGTTACTGAGGTCTTTAGAAAGAAGACAGCGACTAATAGTCTGCTTCATGCAGAGAGCCACCATCCGAGGGCACTCAAGGATGGGATACCGGTGGGGCAGTTCCTAAGATTGAAGAGGAACTGCTTCATGGAAGCATCTTTTGAGAAGAATGCAGAAGACATGGCACTCAGATTTAAAGCCAGGAGCTATTCAAACAGGCAGGTGAAAAAAGCATGGACAAGGGCAAGGAAAGATTCTAGGCAAGAAATGCTGTTTACAAAAAAATCAAAGGAGAAGGATGACACAGTTAGAGTCATTACCAGGTATAATAGTAACTGGGATAAGATCAGGACAATTTTACAGAAAAACATCCTACTGGCACATCCTACAGGCAATTAATTCCCTAGATGGGGCTATCTCTGACTATCCCCAACTAACAGCCAGAAGGGCTTAAAGCCTTAGGGACTCCCTTGTCCACAGTGAATACTCCACAGGGGTGATTTACCTTTTATCTTGTTCATGTCCACTTTTTTACGTTGGTAAAACCACTAGAGAACTCAAAGATAGAGTAAAAGAACATAGATATGATATAAAGCATGTCAATATAGACAGCCCCATAGGTAGACACTTTGCTGAAAAACATATATCAAGTTCTGAGGATTTAGCTGTTATAGGCATTGAACAGGTTAGTCCTAAGAGGAGAGGTGGTAATATTGATAGAATCCTGCTTCAGAAGGAATCTAAATGGATGTATGTATTAAATACTTTGACACCAATGGGCTTAAATGAAAAATTAGAATTTGCAAGTTTTTTGTGACCTGCATAATAGCTTTTATTTTAGCCCGCTCCTGATCAAAATATATGTGGGTTTTGACTAGTGCCTCTTACTAGTAATACAAAAGATATGTTGCCATTAGTAACCGATTGAGTCAAATCTCAGCAAATAATTGCAACAATATGTTACTATGTTAATATGTTGCAATGTGATGTTTTGAAAAGTTGTCTGTAGTCAATGTGTGTATATATAACAAAGTATGTATGCATGTAACATTTTTTTTTTTCACTGAATGTCATGTCACATAATGGAGTGAGTGAAATAAATTACTCCACCTACCTATGCAAATTGTAATCAAGGTTGCTATCTGATGAAACCCCAAAGACGGCCCATTGAGGGGAGGGACAAAACGCGTCATCATTCCTGCAATCGATACTCACCTGTGAGCTAAATGGTCTGAGGTGAACCAAGCTCCCCATGCTGTGATTCCGTTTGTTTTGTAAAAAGGATCAAGGATCCATGAACGGCCGCAGGGAGTGAGCATAATCACAGTAATGAAAAGTTACACTTTCTTTTTGATAAGCACAAAGCAAGAGGTAGCTACACAGCCCGGACACGCTTTCCTGGAAGAGTCCTCAGGACAGGAGGAATCGGGGTAATTTGTCCCAATACCGAAGAGCTTGTGAGTGGAACAAGGCTTAATTTGTGCTGAACAGAAACTGTCTGTATATTTATCCGTCCTTCATTGGATGTTGGAGCGTGCGGCTGCACTAGGTGCTTCAATCACCTACTATGATTTATTTCAAGTTCCATTTATGATAATGTCTACATTTGGGACATTTCTAGGGAGCGTGCACCGCACTAAGTGCTCCCTGTCTTTTTCCATTACATGCTGACTGTTTATTTGTGTATTACCCCTTTGGCATGCCATAAATGTTATTGTTTTGTATAGCATAGTATGTAACAGACGGCTGTTCATATATATATATTTCATTTGCAAGTGCTCTTTTTGTTTATACTTCAGCTACACAGCATTACTCTGTATAAAGGATTTCACTAAGCTCCTTTTTAAGCTGTAATCAAGTTTTTTGTTTTTGGTGCAGCCTGTGTCACACTTTGGCTTTTATTATTTTTTTCATTAGCCCTATCTTTTCATGGTATATACTTCTATTAATTTTGTGACTGCTTGCACATTAACACTCGGTGTTAAATCCACCAAACCCGATTTTGAGTGCCACCATCTTTGCTAATTTGTTTATATATATATATATATATTCTCCATTCTATGTGCGCTGAACTCTGAAACTCAACTCTATATATATATATATATATATATATATATATATATATATATAAAATATATACACACAACACAAATAGAGAGTCCAGCAGTCACTTACAAGCTCTCAGCTAAGATTAAAAGCAAAATGGAAGGGTAAGTTACCGCATTTGGCCAAATGGGAAAAGGACAGATACCACATCAAGGTCCCTTCCAAAACCTGGGACCCTAAAACAGCCACACAATGCAAGCTCTCAATCCAACAAACTGGGAACAAGTGAAGGGTGCACAGGCTTATGTAATCACCCTAGACATATACAAAACACGGAAGGGAAATGCACTCTCATACCGGACCGGGTACACATCCCATGACCCTGTAACATGCTCAGCCCTGGGTGCTCACTGGCACTCACAGGAAGCTGTGCTGTCCCCAGAGTCACAGTCAGTTAACCCCAGACAGGTCTGGGTGCAAGAACCATATTACAAAACAAATTAATACAACACACAGAGAAAGTCCAGCACTCACTTACAAGCTCTCAGCTAAGATTAAAGGCAAAAATGGAAGGGTTAGTTACCGCATTTGGCCGAATGGGACAAGAGGACTCCAGTGGCAACTTGTGAAGCCCTGGTGAACTCCATGCCTAAGAGGTTTAAGGCAGTGCTGGAAAATAATGGTGGTCACACAAAATATTGACATTTTGACCCAATTTGGACATTTCCACTTAGAGATGTATTCACTTTTGTTGCCAACGGTTTAGACATTAATGGCTGTGTGTTTTGAGGGGACAGCAAATTTACATTTTTATACAGGCTGTACACTCACTACTTTACATCGTAGCAAAGTGTCATTTCTTCAGTGTTGTCACATGAAAAGATACAATAAAATATTTACAAAAATGTGAGGGGTGTACTCACTTTTGTGGGATAATGTGTATGTGTGTGTGTATGTGTATATATATTGTTTTACTTTTCTATGTAATTTTACAATAATTTCTGAATTCTGTGAACAAAAAAAACTAGTTGAAACTGTCATCCTCTGAAAGCTCTCTTTATGCCAATATATATACAGGGAGTGCAGAATTATTAGGCAAATGAGTATTTTGACCACATCATCCTCTTTATGCATGTTGTCTTACTCCAAGCTGTATAGGCTCGAAAGCCTACTACCAATTAAGCATATTAGGTGATGTGCATCTCTGTAATGAGAAGGGGTGTGGTCTAATGACATCAACACCCTATATCAGGTGTGCATAATTATTAGGCAACTTCCTTTCCTTTGGCAAAATGGGTCAAAAGAAGGACTTGACAGGCTCAGAAAAGTCAAAAATAGTGAGATATCTTGCAGAGGGATGCAGCACTCTTAAAATTGCAAAGCTTCTGAAGCGTGATCATCGAACAATCAAGCGTTTCATTCAAAATAGTCAACAGGGTCGCAAGAAGCGTGTGGAAAAACCAAGGCGCAAAATAACTGCCCATGAACTGAGAAAAGTCAAGCGTGCAGCTTCCAAGATGCCACTTGCCACCAGTTTGGCCATATTTCAGAGCTGCAACATCACTGGAGTGCCCAAAAGCACAAGGTGTGCAATACTCAGAGACATGGCCAAGGTAAGAAAGGCTGAAAGACGACCACCACTGAACAAGACACACAAGCTGAAACGTCAAGACTGGGCCAAGAAATACCTCAAGACTGATTTTTCTAAGGTTTTATGGACTGATGAAATGAGAGTGAGTCTTGATGGGCCAGATGGATGGGCCCGTGGCTGGATTGGTAAAGGGCAGAGAGCTCCAGTCCGACTCAGACGCCAGCAAGGTGGAGGTGGAGTACTGGTTTGGGCTGGTATCATCAAAGGTGAGCTTGTGGGGCCTTTTCGGGTTGAGGATGGAGTCAAGCTCAACTCCCAGTCCTACTGCCAGTTTCTGGAAGACACCTTCTTCAAGCAGTGGTACAGGAAGAAGTCTGCATCCTTCAAGAAAAACATGATTTTCATGCAGGACAATGCTCCATCACACGCGTCCAAGTACTCCACAGCGTGGCTGGCAAGAAAGGGTATAAAAGAAGAAAATCTAATGACATGGCCTCCTTGTTCACCTGATCTGAACCCCATTGAGAACCTGTGGTCCATCATCAAATGTGAGATTTACAAGGAGGGAAAACAGTACCCCTCTCTGAACAGTGTCTGGGAGGCTGTGGTTGCTGCTGCACGCAATGTTGATGGTGAACAGATCAAAACACTGACAGAATCCATGGATGGCAGGCTTTTGAGTGTCCTTGCAAAGAAAGGTGGCTATATTGGTCACTGATTTGTTTTTGTTTTGTTTTTGAATGTCAGAAATGTATATTTGTGAATGTTGAGATGTTATATTGGTTTCACTGGTAAAAATAAATAATTGAAATGGGTATATATTTGTTTTTTGTTAAGTTGCCTAATAATTATGCACAGTAATAGTCACCTGCACACACAGATATCCCCCTAAAATAGCTATAACTAAAAACAAACTAAAAACTACTTCCAAAACTATTCAGCTTTGATATTAATGAGTTGTTTGGGTTCATTGAGAACATGGTTGTTGTTCAATAATAAAATTAATCCTCAAAAATACAACTTGCCTAATAAATCTGCACTCCCTGTATATTTCATAGGTACTGTAAATATAAAAAAAAACAAAGGCTCTATTTCTGTTTTAATTGAGTAATAGCAAAAATGCTAAAAATTCTCCAATGCTTTGGGCACGGTTTTTCTCTAAATTTCCCAGTAGTGAAGGGGTTAAAGGATAGTAAAGTCAAACTTTCCTGATTTAGATGGTAAGCAAAATCAAAAGTATTGTGGAGAAAGGGTAGTATTTTTTTTAAAGTTTATTAAACATGAAGCATGAAACATTAAAAACACTTGCAAGTAAAATAAAAGGCTGATGCATTTCGGCTATATTTATTAAAAACATTATCTGATCATACGGATCACTGCAGAATGTCTGAGAGCACCACAATGTGTAATAGGGAGAGAGTATACCGCAAGGGGAAACAAATTGTATATATTTATGATATTTCTCCTGAAACAAAAAATACTCTACATGACAGGCAGATAACCAGACAAATTGCTCCCCAAATTATATAAATATTGATTATATTGTTTATTATGATTAATGCCACAGATCAATAATGTCTGCCTCTTTGTTAAAGCCAAGTGGTAGTCTACTGCGAAGTGATAAAATCCAAAATGCCTCTCCCCTAGAGAAAAGAACATTAATGTAACCTCCCCTCGGAGGTGACCTGACATGATCTATCACTAACCAATTAGATGACCCCACTTGGCAGTCATTTTTTTTCTAAAATATATGCGGCCAATGCTGAACAGGGGTTAATAGTAGTTATATTGTTAGAATGTTCCCAGATGCAAACTCAGGCCTAGATTTGGAGTTCGGCGGTAGCCGTCAAAACCAGCGTTAGAGGCTCCTAACGCTGGTTTTGGCCGCCCGCTGGTATTTGGAGTCAGTGATTAAAGGGTCTAACGCTCACTTTTCAGCCGCGACTTTTCCATACCGCAGATCCCCTTACGTCAATTGCGTATCCTATCTTTTCAATGGGATCTTTCTAACGCTGGTATTTAGAGTCGTTTCTGAAGTGAGCGTTAGAGCTCTAACGACAAAACTCCAGCCGCCTGAAAATAGCAGGAGTTAAGAGCTTTCTGGCTAACGCCGGTTCATAAAGCTCTTAACTACTGTACCCTAAAGTACACTAACACCCATAAACTACCTATGTACCCCTAAACCGAGCTCCCCCCACATCGCCGCCACTCGATTAAAATTTTTAACCCCTAATCTGCCGACCCCCACCTACGTTATACTTATGTACCCCTAATCTGCTGCCCCTAACCCCGCCGACCCCTGTATTACATTTATTAACCCCTAACCTGCCCCCCACAACGTCGCCGCCAGCTACTTAAAATAATTAACCCCTAATCTTCCGACCGCAAAGCGCCGCCACCTACGTTATCCCTATGTACCCCTAATCTGCTACCCCTAACACCGCCGACCCCTATATTATATTTATTAACCCCTAATCTGCCCCCCTCAACGTCGCCGACACCTGCCTACACTTATTAACCCCTAATCTGCCGAGCGGACCTGAGCGCTACTATAATAAAGTTATTAACCCCTAACCCGCCTCACTAACCCTATCATAAATAGTATTAACCCCCTAATCTGCCCTCCCTAACATCGCCGACACCTAACTTCAATTATTAACCCCTAATCTGACGACCGGAGCTCACCGCTATTCTAATAAATTGATTAACCCCTAAAGCTAAGTCTAACCCTAACACTAACACCCCCCTAACTTAAATATAATTTACATCTAACGAAATAAATTAACTCTTATTAAATAAATGATTCCTATTTAAAGCTAAATACTTACCTGTAAAATAAATCCTAATATAGCTACAATATAAATTATAATTATATTATAGCTATTTTAGGATTAATATTTATTTTACAGGCAACTTTGTAATTATTTTAACTAGGTACAATAGCTATTAAATAGTTAAGAACTATTTAATAGTTACCTAGTTAAAATAATAACAAATTTACCTGTAAAATAAATCCTAACCTAAGTTATAATTAAACCTAACACTACCCTATCAATAAAATAATTAAATAAACTACCTAAAATTACCTACAATTAACCTAACACTACACTATCAATAAATTAATTAAACACAATTCCTACAAATAAATACAATTAAATAAACTAGCTAAAGTACAAAAAATAAAAAAGAACTAAGTTACAAAAAATAAAAAAATATTTACAAACATAAGAAAAATATTACAACAATTTTAAACTAATTACACCTACTCTAAGCCCCCTAATAAAATAACAAAGCCCCCCAAAATAAAAAATTCCCTACCCTATTCTAAATTAAAAAAGTTACAAGCTCTTTTACCTTACCAGCCCTGAACAGGGCCCTTTGCGGGGCATGCCCCAAGAATTTCAGCTCTTTTGCCTGTAAAAGAATAAATACAATACCCCCCCCCCAACATTACAACCCACCACCCACATACCCCTAATCTAACCCAAACCCCCCTTAAATAAACCTAACACTAAGCCCCTGAAGATCTTCCTACCTTGTCTTCACCATCCAGGTATCACTGATCCGTCCTGGCTCCAACATCTTCATCCAACCCAAGCGGGGGTTGGCGATCCATCATCCGGTGCTGAAGAGGTCCAGAAGAGGCTCCAAAGTCTTCCTCCTATCCGGCAAGAAGAGGACATCCGGACCGGCAAACATCTTCTCCAAGCGGCATCTTCGATCTTCTTCCATCCGGTGCGGAGCGGGTCCATCTTAAAGCAGGCGACGCGGATCCATCCTCTTCTTCCGTTGTCTCCCGACTAATGACGGTTCCTTTAAGGGACGTCATCCAAGATGGGTTCCCTCGAATTCCGATTGGCTGATAGGATTCTATCAGCCAATCGGAATTAAGGTAGGAATTTTCTGATTGGCTGATGGAATCAGCCAATCAGAATCAAGTTCAATCCTATTGGCTGATCCAATCAGCCAATCTGATTGAGCTCGCATTCTATTGGCTGATCGGAACAGCCAATAGAATGCGAGCTCAATCTGATTGGCTGATTGGATCAGCCAATCGGATTGAACTTGATTCTGATTGGCTGATTCCATCAGCCAATCAGAAAATTCCTACCTTAATTCCGATTGGCTGATAGAATCCTATCAGCCAATCGGAATTCGAGGGACGCCATCTTGGATGACGTCCCTTAAAGGAACCGTCATTAGTCGGGAGACAACGGAAGAAGAGGATGGATCCGCGTCGCCTGCTTCAAGATGGACCCGCTCCGCACCGGATGGAAGAAGATCGAAGATGCCGCTTGGAGAAGATGTTTGCCGGTCCGGATGTCCTCTTCTTGCCGGATAGGAGGAAGACTTTGGAGCCTCTTCTGGACCTCTTCAGCACCGGATGATGGATCGCCAACCCCCGCTTGGGTTGGATGAAGATGTTGGAGCCAGGACGGATCGGTGATACCTGGATGGTGAAGACAAGGTAGGAAGATCTTCAGGGGCTTAGTGTTAGGTTTATTTAAGGGGGGTTTGGGTTAGATTAGGGGTATGTGGGTGGTGGGTTGTAATGTTGGGGGGGGTATTGTATTTATTCTTTTACAGGCAAAAGAGCTGAAATTCTTGGGGCATGCCCCGCAAAGGGCCCTGTTCAGGGCTGGTAAGGTAAAAGAGCTTGTAACTTTTTTAATTTAGAATAGGGTAGGGAATTTTTTATTTTGGGGGGCTTTGTTATTTTATTAGGGGGGTTAGAGTAGGTGTAATTAGTTTAAAATTGTTGTAATATTTTTCTTATGTTTGTAAATATTTTTTTATTTTTTGTAACTTGGTTCTTTTTTATTTTTTGTACTTTAGCTAGTTTATTTAATTGTATTTATTTGTAGGAATTGTGTTTAATTAATTTATTGATAGTGTAGTGTTAGGTTAATTGTAGGTAATTGTAGGTAGTTTATTTAATTATTTTATTGATAGGGTAGTGTTAGGTTTAATTATATCTTAGGTTAGGATTTATTTTACAGGTAAATTTGTTATTATTTTAACTAGGTAACTATTAAATAGTTCTTAACTATTTAATAGCTATTGTACCTAGTTAAAATAAATACCAAGTTGCCTGTAAAATAAATATTAATCCTAAAATAGCTATAATATAATTATAATTTATATTGTAGCTATATTAGGATTTATTTTACAGGTAAGTATTTAGCTTTAAATAGGAATCATTTATTTAATAAGAGTTAATTTATTTCGTTAGATGTAAATTATATTTAAGTTAGGGGGGTGTTAGTGTTAGGGTTAGACTTAGCTTTAGGGGTTAATCAATTTATTAGAATAGCGGTGAGCTCCGCTCGGCAGATTAGGGGTTAATAATTGAAGGTAGGTGTCGGCGATGTTAGGGAGGGCAGATTAGGGGTTAATACTATTTATGATAGGGTTAGTGAGGCGGATTAGGGGTTAATAACTTTATTATAGTAGCGCTCAGGTCCGCTCGGCAGATTAGGGGTTAATAAGTGTAGGCAGGTGTCGGCGACGTTGAGGGGGGCAGATTAGGGGTTAATAAATATAATATAGGGGTCGGCGATGTTAGGGCAGCAGATTAGGGGTACATAGGGATAACGTAGGTTGCGGCGGTTTACGGAGCGGCAGATTAGGGGTTAAAAAAAATATGCAGGGGTCAGCGATAGCGGGGGCGGCAGATTAGGGGTTAATAAGTGTAAGGTTAGGGGTGTTTAGACTCGGGGTACATGTTAGAGTGTTAGGTGCAGACGTAGGAAGTGTTTCCCCATAGGAAACAATGGGGCTGCGTTAGGAGCTGAACGCTGCTTTTTTGCAGGTGTTTTTTTTCAGCTCAAACAGCCCCATTGTTTTCTATGAGAGAATCGTGCACGAGCACGTTTTTGAGGCTGGCCGCGTCCGTAAGCAACTCTGGTATCGAGAGTTGCATTTGCGGTAAAAATGCTCTACGCTCCTTTTTTGGAGCCTAACGCAGCATTTGTTAGAACTCTCGATACCAGAGTTAAATTTATGGTGCGGCCAGAAAAAAGCCCGCGGAGCGTTAACAGCCCTTTTACCGCCAAACTCCAAATCTAGGCCTCAGACTGTAATTTTAAGCAACTTTTTATTTTACTCCTATTATAAATTTTTCTTCATTCTCTTGCTATCTTTATTTGAAAAAGCAGGAATCTAAGCTAAGGAGTCGTGCCATTTTTCATTGAGCACCCTGGATAGCACTTGTTGATTGGTTGCTATATTTAGCCACCAATCAGCAAGCGCAACCCAGGTGCTGAACCAAAAATTGGTGCCGACTCCTAAGCTTTATATTCTTGCTTTTCAAATAAAGATAGCAAGAGAACAAAGAATAAATGATAACAGAAGTAAATTCGAAAGTTGCTTAATATTGCATGCACTATCCGATTCATGAAAGAAAAAAAATTGGGTTTAATATCCCTTTAAATAAATTACATAAAATGTTCTGCAATTAGTAAATATTTCTGAATCATAAACCTTATATGTAACCTTAGACTGGAATTGTTTTGTCACCAAAGCATCAGGTGGAAGTGACACATTTATAGTGGCCTTTACATTGTAGCCAACTGCCTGAATGTTTTTCAGACTTTATCATAGTTGGTGACAAAAAACACCCTAATGTACAATTGCGCCTTGAAACTAAGCGATATCCCTTCTTTAAAACTAAACTTAGATTATCATCTCCCATAAGAATGTGTCAATGTTCACAATTTCTTCATATTGGTTACTATAAGGGGTGCTAAATTTTAATTTCTTTCTTAAGACACGGTGAGTCCACGGATCATCAATTACTGTTGGGAATATCACTCCTGGCCAGCAGGAGGAGGCAAAGAGCACCACAGCAAAGCTGTTAAGTATCACTTCCCTTCCCACAACCCCCAGTCATTCTCTTTGCCTTCAGCGCAAGGAGGAGGTGAAGTAATAGGTGACAGACTAGGTGGGAACTCCATCCGGAAGTGTTCTTCAGGTTAACAACCAAATGGGGATTACCGGAATTGGATCTGATGGCGTCTCGTCAGAACACCAAGCTTCCAAAATATGGCTCGAGGTCGAGAGACCCTCAAACTTTTCTGATAGATGCTCTGGCAGTTCCTTGGAACTTTATGTTGGCATATCTATTTCCTCTGTTTGCTCTCCTTCCACGAGTCATCGCTCGAATCAAGCAGGAGAGATCATCCTTCACAGGATCTGGTATGCAGATCTAGTAGAAATGTCATCTCTACCTCCGTGGAGAATTCCGCTGAGGAAGGACCTGCTTCTTCAGGGGCCCTTCCGTCATCCAAACTTAGTTTCTCTGAAGCTGACTTCTTGGAGATTGAACGCTTGATTTTAGCTAAGCGTGGTTAGTCGGTCATTGAGACCATGATTCAGGCTCGTAAGCCTGTCACTAGAAAGATTTACCATAAGATATGGCGTAAATATCTTTATTGGTGTGAGTCTAAAGGATATTCTTGGAGTAAAGTTAGGATCCCAAGGATCTTGCCTTTTCTCCAGGAAGGCCTTGAGAAGAGGTAGGATCCCAAGGATCTTGTCTTTTCTCCAGGAAGGCCTTGAGAAGAGGTTATCTGTCAGTACCCTTACAGGTCAGATTTCTGCTTTATCTATTCTGATGTCCAATCCTTTTGTCAGGCTCTGATCAGAATCAGGCCTGTGTTTAAATCAGTTGCTCCACCTTGGAGCCTTAATTTGGTTCTTAAAGTTTTACAACAGGCTCCGTTTGAGCCTTTGCATTCTGTAGATATTAAGTTATTATCTTGGAAAGTTTTGTTCTTTGTTGCTATTTCTTCTCCTCGGAGGGTTTCTGAATTCTCCGCTTTGCAGTGTGATTCTCCTTATCTCATATTTCATGCAGATAAGGCAGTTCTCCGTACAAAATTTGGTTTTCTTCCTAAGTGTAACACTCTCCTTAAAGATTATTATAATGATTTTTGTAGCTCTTGTATATCGGACACTCAGAAACTATTAATTGTAACAAAGTGAAGATATCGTGAGCAATTAATGAGAGTGAAAAAATATGGAAGACTAGATTGAAAACTCAGAGATTAAACAACTGAGTGTATCAATTCAGCAGAGGCATTAGGTCAATTCAGGCAACAAATACAGCTTGTGTTATTAATAGGAGACCTAAAGGAGTTCTTTCTGTAATCCTGAATAAATGCTTATTTGGCTGTAGTAAGTCCTTATGCATACATTCTTCACACACTCACACAAATTAAAGGAAATATTTACAAGTCCATTTAAGCGAAATAAGGTAACCCCTTCCACCTGGTTATGTTATTGGAGCGTGGTTAAGCAAACACTGTAAGTACTTAAGATTACCGCCACAGACACAGCAAAGAAAACACAGTTCAGTTCCCTGGAGAACAAGTACCTTATCGGTGTGTTGAATTCCTCCGGAGTTAGCTGCGGTAGAAAACAGATGCAGTGCTTAGATCCTTACCTGAGGCGGGTGAGTGATGGCGGAGGTACTCCGCTGTGTGAGCGTGACTTACGTCCTGTATGCGGAGTGACGTCTTCGCAAGCTGACAGTTCCGAACCTGGGATAGTGATAGCGGTTGGAATGCAAAGGTAAAGCACTCTCCTGAGATCCACTGTAGACAAGGTATTTCTAAAGAGAAGTGGTGTAGCGAAGTAGTTTAAAGGATATATCAGGGCGAATGTATATTAGACCTGAGAGAATATAACTTGAAGTAAGGGAGCTATAACGGAAGGTACGGCATAGCTAGTATTACTTCAATAAACAGGCAGTTTGCTAATGCCGGAAAGGACATTAAATAGGGATAGGATGTAGATGGGAGGTAACCCACTTAAAGGTATATTACATCTCCCCCCCTTCAAGGGAGCACCCCAGATGAACCGGGATGAGGTTTGGATGGGTAGCGACGATGAAACCTCCTCAAGAGAACAGGGGCATGTATCTCAGATGCAAACTGCCAAGAATTCTCCTCAGGGCCATATCCTTTCCACCCTATGAGATATTCCAGTCTTCTCCTCCGGATGCGAGAGTCCAGGATTTTCTCTACCTCATACTCTTCTTGATCATCTAGTATAGTAGGAGGAGGTGAGGTAAGATGTAATCTCCGGGGATCTGACGTGTAGGGTTTAATAAGGGATACATGGAATGAGTTATGGATCTTGAAATTCTGGGGAAGTTGTAGTCTTACTGCGTTAGGGTTTATAATTTTATCAATGACAAAAGGTCCCAAGTACTGGTTTGCTAATTTTTTACTAGGTATATGTAGTCTTAAGTGTTTGGTAGAAAGAAGTACTCGGTCCCCTATCTTATATTCTGGTGCGGGTCTATGTCTTTGGTCATAATAAAACTTTTGTCTGTCTTTTGCTTCGACTAGATGAGATTTCAACATCTTTAACCGGTCTTGTAGGTTGTTTAGATAAGTAGTAGCACTTGGGGAGTTAACAACAGTGGTGGCTAAAGTGATGGAGGTAGGGTGATAACCATAGGTGGCGAAGAACGGGGTCATCTTTGTAGAGGAAGATACAGAATTGTTGTAAGAGAATTCTGCCATAGGGAGGTATGAGACCCAGTCATCCTGTAAATGTGTAATGTAACATCTAAGGTATTGTTCTAACGTCTGATTTAGACGTTCGGTGAGACCATTAGATTGGGGGTGAAAAGAGGTGGAATATCTACTCTCTATCTTCAGTAGTTTACATAATGATCTCCAAAACGCGGAGGTGAATTGGGTTCCCCGATCTGTAATAATGGTAGTAGGTAAGCCATGTAGACGGACAATAGATCTTATAAAAGCTTTAGCTGTTATCAAGGCACTTGGGAGAGCTTTTAGAGGGGTGAAATGAGCAAGTTTGGTCAAGTGGTCAACAACCACAAAGATTGTGTTATAGCGTTGTGATTCAGGTAGTTCTACAATGAAGTCCATGGAAATGGTGGTCCAAGGTTTATCAGGAACTGGTATAGACGTTAATAGGCCAATAGGCTTTTTGTGTTCTATCTTGTTTCTGGCACAAACATCACAGCCCATGACATATTCCTTTATGTCTTGATCCATAAGTGGCCACCAAAAGTAACGTCTGGTCAATTCTGTTGTTTTCTGAATCCCAGTATGGCCGGATAGTATACCGTCATGTGTTTGTGAGAGGATAAGTGTTTTTAACTGTTGTGGAATGAACAATTTTCCCTTATGATAGAATAGACCTGAAACAATGTCCTTTATACAACTTTGAGGTATGTTATCTTCGTTTTTTAGAGTTGAGAGGATTTGTGTTTCCAAATCCGTCAGGAGTCCCACAAATCTTTCTTCAGTTATAATTGGTCTAATGTCTTTGGAGTCTGATTTGGATTCAAACTGTCTAGATAATGCATCAGCTTTTGTATTAGCACTACCCGGTCGATAGGTAATTTGAAAATTAAACCGATCCATAAATAGGGCCCACCGTACTTGACGGGAAGAGAGAGTCTTGTTGCTCTTTAGGTATTCTAAATTTTTATGATCGGTATATACCGTGAAAGGTTCAGGAGTACCCTCTAGGAGATGTCTCCAGTGTTCAAGTGCTCGTTTTATTGCAAGTAATTCTTTATCGCCAATGGTATAATTGTTTTCTGCTGGTAAAAAGGTTTTTGAGTAAAAGGCAATTGGATGTACCTCTCCTGTTGTACCATCTGGTTGGGACAACACTGCGCCAATACCAGAACTGGAGGCATCCACCTCTAGGATGAAGGTTTGAGTATAGTCAGGTAATGCGAGAACTGGAGCTGTGGAGAAAAGATTTTTCAAAGTTGTGAATGCATCTTGTGTGGCTTCGGTCCATTGAAATCTTCTTTTTATACTGGTTAATTGGGTTAGTGGTCTTACTACGGTAGAGAAATCTTTAATGAATCTCCGGTAAAAATTCGCAAAGCCCAGAAACCTCTGGAGTGTGCGTATAGTTGTTGGGTATGGCCATTCCTTGATAGCTTTTATCTTTTGAGGATCCATTTCAATTCTATTAGGCGAAATAATATAACCCAGAAACTTGATTTCGGATACGTGAAACAAGCATTTCTCCAATTTAGCATACAACTTATTTTGTCTTAGTCTTGTTAATACCCATCGGACATGTTTGTGGTGGTCTTTTAAAGTCTTTGAGTATATTAAAATATCATCTAAGTAAATGATTGTACATACATCTATTAGATCATGAAAAATCTCGTTCACGAAATGCTGAAATGTTGCCGGAGCATTGCATAATCCGAAAGGCATGACGTTGTATTGAAACAAACCATATCTAGTGCGGAATGCGGTCTTCCACTCGTCACCCTTTTTTATGCGAATAAGGTTATATGCACCTTTTAAATCTAATTTTGTGAAAACTGTGGCACCGGTTAATCTCTCCAGAAGTTCTGGGATCAAGGGCAGGGGATATCTATTTTTTACAGTTATTTTGTTTAGGGATCTGTAGTCGATTATGGGACGCAAAGTCCCATCTTTGTTTTTGACGAAAAACATCCCAGCTGCTGCTGGGGAAGTGGAATGAGAGATAAAACCTTTCCTGAGGTTTTCGTCCAGATAGGCTCTCAAGTCTTGTAGTTCTTTTTGATTCATGGGATATATTTTCCCATGTGGTATTATTGATCCGGGGATTATGTCTATAGGGCAATCAAATGTTCTATGTGGAGGTAGGTTTTCAGCCTCTTTCAAATTGAATACGTCTACCAAATCCCGATAAACATTTGGAACCCCTTGCTCTAGTGCAGATATTGTACAGTGTGGGTAACAGGTATTTATACAATAGGTTGACTTAAGGTTAACCTGTTGGGTTTTCCAATCAATCTCAGGGTTATGTGTTTCTAACCATGAATACCCTAAAACTATGGAATGCTGTGCTATTGGTAAAATATCAAAAGTTAGATATTCAGTGTGACCCCCTGAGCTGGTAATCAGTAAAGGAATGGTATTATGTGTAATTGGTCCTTTCTGTGTAAATGTACCATCAATTAACTTTACAAAAACAGGATTCTTTTTGCACACCGTGGGAATTTTATTTTTTACAACAAAATTAGTGTCAATGTATATACCCATCGCCCCAGAATCTATAAGTCCTTCAGTCTGTAGGTTGTGTTGATCCCACTGTAAAGAGAAAGAGAACGTTAGCTGGTGGGTCATGTGTGGGTTATGTGTCTGTTTTATTGAGTGTATCTTACCCTTTTTCTGTTTGGCTAGCAGAGGGCATGCACTCACTGAATGCTCCTTATGTGCACAGTACAGACATAGGTTTGAGAGTCTCCTCCTAATCTTTTCTTCGGAGGTAAGAGGACCTCGAATAGTTCCTATCTCCATGGGTGTAGAATGAGGTATAGGTCTTTCTTGAGCGATTGTTACAGGGTAGCTGCGTCTTGGAGTAGAATCTAAAGCCATTCTTTCAGCCTTACGCTCTCGCAACCTTCTATCTAATGTGATACACAGTTTAGTGAGCGAGGATAGAGTGTCAGGCATCTCTAGTCGTGACAACTCGTCCTTAAGATTTTCTGATAGTCCAAGCCTGAACTGATTTCTGAGGCTAACCTCGTTCCATAGTGAATCAGAGGCCCACATCTGGAAGTCGGTGATGTACTCCTCTACAGTTCTCTTCCCTTGTTTGAGGGCACGTAATTTAGATTCTGCAATAATCTGTGTATTTGTGTCCTCATATAAGGTGGACATGGCAGAAAAAAAATCTTGTAACGAATCCATTATGGGATCATCAGCTTCAAACAGTCTGTTTGCCCATGTCCTGGGTTCCCCTACAAGGTAGGAAATGGTAGTGCAAACCTTTAGTCTCTCATTATGGTAAGTCCTGGGCCTGAGGGAAAAAAGCAAATTGCAGGCATTCTTAAAATCTCTGAATGTTGCACGTTTTCCTGCAAATGGAGTAGGAGGTTGAACTAGGGGCTCAGGTATCTCCAGCTCTTTAGGAGTTAAGCACTCTTTGATGAGTGCTTTTAAAGCAGTATTCTCTGCTCTAACTTCACTTAAACCATGTGCCAAATAATCCAATTTTTGGTGGATATTTGTGATCTCATTTTTGATCTCTTGTGGATCCATGGTTGAAGAAAATTTTAAATGCAGAGCCTATGGCCTGTTTATTCTGTATCACTCTCCTTAAAGATTATTATAATGATTTTTGTAGCTCTTGTATATCGGACACTCAGAAACTATTAATTGTAACAAAGTGAAGATATCGTGAGCAATTAATGAGAGTGAAAAAATATGGAAGACTAGATTGAGAACTCAGAGATTAAACAACTGAGTGTATCAATTCAGCAGAGGCATTAGGTCAATTCAGGCAACAAATACAGCTTGTGTTATTAATAGGAGACCTAAAGGAGTTCTTTCTGTAATCCTGAATAAATGCTTATTTGGCTGTAGTAAGTCCTTATGCATACATTCTTCACACACTCACACAAATTAAAGGAAATATTTACAAGTCCATTTAAGCGAAATAAGGTAACCCCTTCCACCTGGTTATGTTATTGGAGCGTGGTTAAGCAAACACTGTAAGTACTTAAGATTACCGCCACAGACACAGCAAAGAAAACACAGTTCAGTTCCCTGGAGAACAAGTACCTTATCGGTGTGTTGAATTCCTCCGGAGTTAGCTGCGGTAGAAAACAGATGCAGTGCTTAGATCCTTACCTGAGGCGGGTGAGTGATGGCGGAGGTACTCCGCTGTGTGAGCGTGACTTACGTCCTGTATGCGGAGTGACGTCTTCGCAAGCTGACAGTTCCGAACCTGGGATAGTGATAGCGGTTGGAATGCAAAGGTAAAGCACTCTCCTGAGATCCACTGTAGACAAGGTATTTCTAAAGAGAAGTGGTGTAGCGAAGTAGTTTAAAGGATATATCAGGGCGAATGTATATTAGACCTGAGAGAATATAACTTGAAGTAAGGGAGCTATAACGGAAGGTACGGCATAGCTAGTATTACTTCAATAAACAGGCAGTTTGCTAATGCCGGAAAGGACATTAAATAGGGATAGGATGTAGATGGGAGGTAACCCACTTAAAGGTATATTACACTAAGGTTGTTTCGGACAGAAATATTAATCAGCAAATTGTTGTTCCTTCTCTCTGTCCTAATCCTTCTTCCCATAAAGAACATTTGTTGCACAACTTAGACGTTGTGCGGGCTCTTAAATTTTATTTGCAGGCTATGAAGGACTTTCCTCAGTTTTCTACCCTGTTTGTTTGCTTTTCTGGTAAACTTAAAGGTCAGAAAACTACGGCACCTTCCCTTTCTCTCTGGTTAAGAAGAATTATTCGTATGGCTTATGAGAGAATTACAGCTCATTCCACTAGGGCGGTGTCTTCTTCCTGGGCCTTCAAGAATGAGGCCTCTGTTGAACAGATTTGTATGGCTGCGACTTGGTCTTCTTTGCACACTTTTTCCAAATTCTATAAATTTGATACTTTTGCCTCGGCTGAGGCTTCTTTTGGGAGAAAGGTTCTGCGAGCTGTGGTGCCTTCTGTTTAGGTTACCTATCTTTCCCTCCTGTATCATCTGTGTCCTCTAGCTTGGGTATTGATTCCCATCAGTAATTGATGATCCGGGGACTCACCGTGTCTTAAGGAAACAAAATGTATGCTTACCTGATAAATGTATTTATTTCTTGACACAGTGAGTCCACGGCCCTCCCTGTTTTTCAGACAGTTTTTTTATATAAACCTCAGGCACCTCTGCACCTTGTGTTATTTCCTTTCTCTCCTTTTCCTTCGGTCGAATGACTGGGGGTTGTGGGAAGGGAAGTGATACTTAACAGCTTTGTGTGGTGCTCTTTGCCTTCTCCTGCTGGCCAGGGATGATATTCCCAACAGTAATTCCGTGGACTCACCGTGTCAAGAAAGAAATACATTTATCAGGTAAGCATAATTTTTCTTTTTTCATTGTTCTTTTTGAATGTACAATCAAGTAGCAGGACCTGCCTATCCATATTTTCCTGTCTTATAGCCAGATATTCTTTAAATCGCAAAGTATTAAGGACTTTTCTGTAATGTCAAATTATTATTTTGTTTTTGAATTGATAACTGGTCATGGAAAAGCATTAAATCACCCTCTACTCATCCATGAAAAGTCTCTAAAACTCAACCATGAGTCTTGGCGGGATGAAATATAGAGGAGGGTTTGAAACCCACATGATCCGTCACCACACCAATGTTCTGTCTATGTGTCTCCATTTCTAGTTCAGGAGGGGACATGTAATATTTATTTTCAGCAACAGCAACATCAGTCTCAAGGAAAACAAATGGAGAGAATGTTTCATCTGAATAATGAGTTGGTAAATCGTTTCAAAAAGATTGAAATTGTTAGTGGCCACAAATCCTAGGCCGAGATTCAAAATCTCCATTTCTTTATCAGTGAGAGACTCCCCTGATAAAAATCACTGTGTAATTTTGTATTTCTTCCTCTGTCTGTTGGCTCTCAACCCATATCTTCTTGTTTGTTCTCTTGCCTTTTTTTTCTTTTCCTCTACCTATTCCTTGCTTTTCCAGAACCTGTGGAAAATCCTGTCCTGGTTCTGACACCCAAGATAAAGCTACCTCTTCAATTCTAGTATTATCTGAAGTTCCTTGCCTGACTGATATCTCACTAGACCTCTCTTGGCTTCTCTACCTCTCATCTCCAACAGTAGATTTTTTATCAAAGATATATTCTGTACAGGTACTGGAGTCAAAGCCTCCCTAACTTTAGCTACTGATTTACCTTCAGGAGTAAGGGTATGTTCTTGTCTCTGATTGAGTATGGCAGAACCTTTATCATCCTCAGTGGATGACAAATTTGTATCTGAAAAGGAGACATCTTTTGCTCCTGATGTGTTAGATTGTCTTCTCAAATTACGCTTGTACCTCTTTTTAGATTACCATACATACACTGTGTTGTTCTTATAATCCAATTGGTCAAGTCAATTTTTTTCTATTTTTGAAGCTTCAATGTCCCCTTTAATAGCTGCCACAGTCTCACTAAGGATGTCATCTAATCTCTTATATTCCTCATGGGTAGCTAAAGAATTCAAGTCACATTGTATTTCTGTAATTTATGCATGTAGCTGTTCCATTTGTTGTTGTTTTTTATAAGAAATCAGCATGTACATCAGTCTTATTGAACATTCAGTTTAAACAGCATTACAGTTATTTATTTATTTAATTTTCTTTATTCTTAATGTTAACACATACAAAAGGAAATAGTGCCAATATACATTTAGAAAAATCTTTCCAATATAATACAGATTAAATTGGCAATTGCCGTTCTTCATAAACTTCTGGGGATAGATTTATCAAATGTCGGGCGGACCTGATCCACTGTAGCATACACTGTCGGCATTTATCATTGCACAAGCATTTCTGGTGAAATGCCTGTGCAATGCTGCCTCCTGCATATTCGCGGCCAATCGGCCACTAGCAGGGGGTGTCAATCATCCCAATTGTATCTGATCAGGATGATTGCGGTCTTACGATGGCTGCTTCTTAACTTAAGTTTCAGGAGGACCTGAAACTTCGGGGGTAGATTGCTGCATCCACTACTTGATAAATCTATCCCTTGGTCTGTAACAGTAAATGTGAGAAACTTATATAATCTATGCCCCTGTGGTATCATATTCAGGGATAGATATTTCTCCACCATGTTAACATCTCACTAGGTTTTCTGGAAGACATCAGAGATAAGTACTTTATGCGTCTTATCAGGAAAAAAAAAAACAGAAAATGTTCCAATGAAGGTCTTATGCAATCTAATTCAGAGACAGCTCTGAGTTTAAAAGATATGTCACTCTCTATTCTTCAAATAAACTCTGACCAAAAAGATATGAATATATATATATAAAATTAAAGGGACACTAAACCCAATTTTTTTCTTCTGTCATTCAGATAGAACATGACATTTTAAGCATCTTTCTAATTTACTCCTATTATCAAATTTTCTTCATTCTCTTGGTATCTTTATTTGAAATGCAAGAATGTAAGTTTAGATGCTGGCCCATTTTTGGTGAACAACCTGGGTTGTCCTTGCTGATTGGTGGATACATCCATCCACCAATATAAAAGTTCTATCCAGAGTTCTGAACCCCAAAAAAAAGCTTAAATGCCTTCTTTTTAAAATAAAGATTGCAAGAGAATGAAGAAAAATTGATAATAGGAGTAAATTAGAAAGTTGCTTAAAATTGCATGCTCTATCTGAATCACAAAAGAAAAAATTTGGGTTCAGTGTCCCTTTAAGGAGGAGAGATATAGCTAGTAATAATCCAATGTCAGGGCTGAGTGGAGTATAAAAAGGGACTAATAGGGAGCATGCAGTATGTATCATTGTCAGATGTATACCTCTTATAATGCAGTGGCAGTGACCAGCTTGAAGTTCCACTAAGGAAACACGATCCACTGATTGATGTCCTAATAGTCATACCGGCTACATAACCCAGACACCTGCTGCTCAATGTGAATCCATTCATCACACACTTATTTGTGGCCCTCCACTGTGAGCCCAGTCACGAGTCAACAGTGCAACTGAAATTACATAATCAACAGCGAACTGTACTCCAGAGGCATCACAACAGGATTTTCTGTATCTCCGTTGCTATGCTTCTATCTTGGGACTATGGTTACAGCGCACCCTGCCAATCAGGGGCACTTGGTAAGCAAAAACAAAAATATTGCAGAGCACCGATAGTAAAAATAAATATAGCTACATTTATTAAAAATACTTGCAAGTGTAATACAAGGACTGGCACATTTTGTCTTGTAGTGTCCTCAGAAACAACTTGCACATTTATATCTCACATCTCTCTCTGATAGGTGCACAACACATCATGTGATACAATCATATATTAGCAAATATGAACCCCTTATGTAGCTCACAAATGGGTATAGAAAGTGTTTTATATTCATTAAATAGATCATCTGATCATACGGATCACTGCAGAATCTTTGAAAGGACCACAATGTGTATCAGGGAGTGAGTATACCGCAAGTAAACCTAGGTAGGATCATTAGAGCCCAGGAGAGTGCACGTCTTTAAAACTCTATGGCTCTTCTACAAAGGATACCAATAGGACAAAGAAAGTTTGATAATAAGTGCATGTTCTATCTATACCATGAAAGTTTAGTTTTGACTTTACTGTCACTTTGGCCAATGTGTTTTATTATTTTATTACAAAGAATATCACCGGTACTGTTCTATTGATAGACTGTTGATAACAACTGAAGGCTAAAAGGCCTTAAAATTCCACAGACAATGCTTATCAGGTGGTCTTTTATATTAGCCAGTAAGACTTGAAATGCTTTCAGCAACATTTTCATGTTTACATTGAGCTGAAAATGTGATCAATCTCATGAAATTAGATTCATTAAGGCTGCCCTGGAGTCTGCCCTGGAGAACATTAATAAAAAAAACCTCTCTGCAAATGAATAAATACCCCAACTGAGCCTATATCTCACAAGAAAAAAAAATTACAGTATTTTCTGGGGGAGGTTTCTCTCTCGATGCAGTAAATGGGGAAGTAAGTTTGTCATTTTTATAACTTCCACCCCCTTTTCAATTGTTTTTGCTCCATTTAGCTTCTCTTCATTTAAATACCGAACATCACTGTACCGCTTCCAGAGGAGCACAAAACAATAGACATCATTAATAAGATTTGTGCCAAATAAATTGCTGTAGGAAAGTGTCCCTACATCCCCTCTCTCTGTGTACTGGGACTTTTTAAGCTGAAGGAAGATTAGAATATGTTTTTCCCAAACTTGTTTTTTGTTTTGAGGCGTAGGAATAGTTAGATCAAAGCCCAAGGATATTGCCACATTTCACAAAGTGCCGAAATCACTCTCAATTTCCTCAGGGAAGTGGCTGTTATAATGATAAGTAATGCTTTTAATATCTGGAGAGCAAGCCATGTGTTGATAAGTGCTTTCATGGTATATTTTCCCCGCTCTCAGACACCGTTAGATTTCATTAATGCAAGTGTACATTTATTCAAATGTGCCATTCTATTGTGTTTGTGTGTCTACGTATATTTATTAATATCTACCTCCGTTTGTTAATATGTATCAGTTAAAGGGAAATTAAACCCAATTTTTTTTCTTTCATGATTCGGATAGAGCATGCAATTTTAAGCATCTTTCTAATTTACTCCTATTATCAATTGTTCTTTGTTCTATAGCTATCTTTATTTGAAAAGGCAGGAATGAAAACTTTGAAGCCGGCCTATTTTTGGTTAAGTACCCTGGATAGGGCTTACTGATTGGTGCCTGCATTTAGCCATCCAATCAGCAAGTGCAACCCAAGGTTTCTCTACCTAAAATGGTCTGGCTCCAAAGCTTTTATTCCTGCTTTTTCAAATAAAGATAGCAAGAGAACGAAGAAAAGCTTGTAATAGAAGTAAATTAGAAAGCTGCTTAAAATTGCATGCTCTGTCCTAATCATGAAAGAAAATATTTGGGTTTAGTGTCCCTTTAATGAACTGGTGTCTATGTGCCGATACTTTTCTTTTTTTGTGTATATTTGTAAATGTGTTTGTCTCCACTTTTGTGTCTGCGTATATGTACTATTACTAGACATGAGTATTTGGAGTTTTCGGATGTCTCCGAATGCAGTAGAAGGTGGCAATTTGTGGCATTCAGTTCTTTTTGGAGCCGGATTTTTTCTTGTGAAACTTCAACACACTAAGATCTGGATTTGAATACCTTAGGGCTTGCTAAAAATTGAGCCTTAATTAGGTGTGCGCAAGGTTGCAAACCGATAAATATGTTGTCAGAAGCAATTTTGTTTATTGACTGCTTCTGATGGCGAGTTATACCTCAAATAACATTTTCGCATCCAATAGAAAGTATTAGAAACCGCTAAGCGATAACTTATACCAGGTTTCTAATGAAAGCGCAAACCATTAATACACTGTCGGAGGCTGTTCATACATTGAGAAAAATTACACCCAGCTCAACTAGGTGTAAAAGAGGAAAAATTTGCTTTTTGAGGCCTGGTTCCATTTGAAATATGAAGTGTGTAGAAATAAATTGTATAATATTTATTGTTGTCCTATCTATATTAATAGTGGCACTTACGTTCTTATGGAAATATCAGTTTGTATTTACATATAAAAATATATGCAAGCACATATCTCCAAAATTCAATCTAGACTAATGCCTATGGCAGCAATACATATAACATATATTAATAAAATAGAAAATATAATTATAATAAAAATTTGTATTTGCAAATAGTTTAAAAATATGTATTATAAGTAAGTGTATCCTTCTTTTTGTTTCTCTTTAGAGGTGATCACAGGTAAGAAACGCAGAAGTTAAACGTAAATTTTCTAGTTTAAGGTCGGGTATCCATAGCAACTAATTGATTTTCAGAAATCCGACGTCAGATGGAAGCATTAACACAATGGTAACGTACACCTACACAAATAGAGTGACTGCATGTAATGCAAAATATTTCAATGGAAACCTGGCACTAAAATTGAGCCGTAAACTACTTCTAGCTGTGGCCAACGTCGGTAGCTTACAACTCCATTTCTAACTACTCAATGGGAACGAGCCCTTAGTGTGTTGAACTTTCACAAGAAGAAATCTGCCTCCAAAAAGAGCAATCGGAGGCAACTGAAACTTCTGAGTACACAATGCGAACCATTACTGACCTATATTTGCTTTAAAATAAATATAAAAAGTAAACTTAGCATTATTTGTGTTAGAGAGACATTGTATACATTTTAGAGCTTTATTTGTAGATTCTGGATAACAAAGACATTAAACAAATATAAACAGATTAAAATTATTAAGGTATCTTAATTCAGTAGATTTTGAAGAGGTTCCTGAATCTGTAATATACAGTCCATAAAGACTAAGGGGCCAATTTATTATCGTTCTGTCCGACATGAGCCGCTCAGCGGACCATGCCTGACAGACATTGATGAATGCCGACAGCATATGCTGTCAGCATTTATCATTGCACAAGCAGTTCTTGTGAACTGCTTGTGCAATGCCGCCCACTGCAGATTCGCGGCTAATCGGCCGCTAGGGGGTGTCAATCAGCCCGATCGTATGAGATTGGGCGGATGTCCGCAGCCTCAGAGCAGGCAGAGCAATTAAGGAGCAGCAGTCTTAAGACCGCTGCTTCATAACTGCTGTTTCCAACGAGCCTGAAGGTTCCCACGGAAACAGGGGCCATTCAGCCCTTGATAAATCGGCCCCTATAAGTCCATTTTGAGATTTGCTAAAAAAACTCAAGTTTTTCAATAAGTTAAATTTTTTGACAATTGTGAGTTCAAAGGTAAACCAATATAAATGACATAACTTTGTCCTGATGCATTATATCAATGAAAGACTAAAGTATGGGTTAAGACCTCTAAGGAATCTCCAGCAATTCAAATAAGGAAATGTATAATCTGATTATATCAAGTTGTATCAGAATTCTAAAGTTCCAATATATACTCATGTATTTCTACTCTGCCATCTCATAAATAGCGGTATCTTACAAGCTGCAGGAGTCAACTCACATGCTTTTTTCATTCTTCCGTTGTCGCAATAGTGGTAGTTCTCCAATAACTAGGAATCAATGATTTAACACTGTCTAACATTAGGAATCACACATTCTTTTTGACTTTATCTTTCAATTTAGAGAGACTATGAAACAGTATAATATGTGGTCGACAGGAAAGAAAAATACCCAATTTGGTTTCCATTGTTTAGAAACATTTAGCCAGAAGTCCCACCAGATATGAAGCAGAGTTCCCTCCACATCCTCTCCAGCATTTCCCATCTGTATATTTGAATATGCTTTTAGGTTTATGATAGAAACTTAGAATTTGTCTCCTGAACTTTAGATCAAATTTGTCAGAGGGTATTCCAATTCAGTGCTGCACTTATGAATATAAGATAGGAGGGAGTCTCTTCCTGGAGACAGTAAGAAACAGTGTGCCAATGATATGATGTGTTTGGGAATCGGCTGCATGAGGCATCATTTAAATGGTTAAATGCTATTTTTGTTTGTACATTTCAAAATAATGCCACAATTGAGCATAAGAATTCCATTAAAAGTTCATATCTAACTCTTAAGTCTTCAAAGGATTTTAGTTTGGTACCTGCTAGTATAGTATAAATGCAACCGGACTTAAATGTGATCTTTGTTAACTGCTGCCTCTATGATTATGCAACTGTAGATCTGGGTTAATTATGTATGTTGTTAGAGGAGAATGTACAGAATGAAATCTGAGAATGCACACAAATTATCTTATTATCCCACTGGGAATTAAATTCTTCTAAAAATCGTTAATTCCTAGTAATTTGCTGTAAATTTTAATCCCACCTTGTAAGGTCAGTCCAGCCCCAAAATATGGGCTTCTCTCATATTTAAGTACTAGTCTGATCCCACCTATTATGGGAGAAATCAGACGTAGACTTCTGGCTCAATGTGCTTAGAGGGATATGGCTGCACCTCACTGATGAGGTCCAAAGAAGGCCGAAATGATCGTCTGGAATTGTGATGTTCTTTGTTCAGAGGAGAATTGCCTGGTATTTGGGAGCTGGATTGACTTTACTGGGCAGGGTCAGACTCATGTACATCGGGCCTCTGTATGGTGAGAATATAACGTTTGGAGGAGTTTAATGTGTTTTTCTACCCCCTCAGAGAGGCTGAAGTTCAAGATCAAGAACCCTGATCCTACAACATTCTACTCAATGGCTGCTTGATCAGGGTTTTTTTTTGCCTCTTATTGCCTACAGCAGATGAGAAAAAATAAGGAAACTTGTTTTTTTAAGGTGTGTGTTCTAGGATTGTAAAAAAATGCAAATTTTGCTGACAAATGGACATTTTTGAATGTTTTTAATGCAGAGATTAATTACTGATATATACTATGTGTATTTAAAAAAATACATTAATGTCACTTAAATGTTATAGTTAGGAAAAAATAATAAATGTCTCAGTTATAGTGACATTTTACCTGCTGAGGATCATGCTATTCTCCCAGATCCAATTCACATTTTTGAGATTGCGGCCATGGTTACATAGTTGTTGATGATAAACAGTTGTAAAGCACAACAATTAAAGCTTTAGAAAATCCCTCATTGGCTTCTGCTTAACGCACAGTTTACATACTTCTGCATTCTGTTTTACCAGAATGTGATCACTGTATATAAACACTGTTTTACTCATGCAACATTTAACTGTGGTTGACTCTTTGAGACAGACACACTAAATGAAGAGAAGTTTTGTTTGAAACGCGTTGTGTTCTTTTTTAGACTGGCCAGACACTTTTCAGGAGTTTGGAGAGATTCTAGGGACTATATTTAACAAATGGCAGGCGGACATTATTCGCTGTCTGCATTTATCATTGCACAAGCATTGTGCAATGCCGCCCCCTGCACATTTGCGGCAAATCGGCCGCTAGCAGGGGGTGTCAATCATCCCGATCATATCTGATCGGGATGATTGCCGTCCGCCACCTCTTACGACCACTGCTTCTTAAATTCTGATTCCGGCAAAACAGGAAGGCTCGCGTGGAATGAGCAGCATACACTCCTTAATAAATTGGCCCCCCAAGTCTCTAAGCTGGGCAAGGTTTTTGGCTTTTTGTTGGTGCTGGGAAATTAATATTCTTTTTCCTTTGTATATTTGTTAGCATATGGGCTCTCTCTCATTTTCACTGTATGTTATATAAGTACACTATTGGGTACATATTTCTAGTGCTGTTATAAATTACATTAGGAATGTATGTTTCAGAGCTTTGCTGAATAGTGGTAGTGTGGAGAGTATTTTCTTCTTTATTTTTTCTTTTTTTTCATAGCAATACAGTGGTAGGTTTACAAACACACAACGTTCCCTTTGTTAACACTTGCATGCATGTTTATTTTAACACTGCTTACTGTTCTTAAAGTGAAGGTCAATTTTGATGAATTAGTGCCCGGTTTTTAATAATCCTATTAAAAACAAGGGCACTTTAATTCATCAAAATAGACATTTCACTCTTTTTCTTCAAAAACTTACCTTTTCATTCTGGCAGCCGCTCCAGACGTCCGAATCCTCGGCAGACGTCAGAAATGACGAATCCGGCTTCCTCCAATCACGTCTTCCCCCCGGGGGAATCTTGGCCTGATGCAACGCCGTTATTGGAGGAAGCCGGATTTCGTCCTTTTGGACCCGCGAAGACGGCTTGCGACGGGCGGAGGAAGTGCTGGAGCGGCTGCCAGAATGAAGAGGTAAGTTTTTTTAAGAAAACAGTGAAATGTCAATGTTAATCGAATTATTAAAAACCGGGCACTAATTCATCAAAATTGACCTTCACTTTAATACTGTTTACTTTCATCTTTGTTTTCCATTTTTATGGATGTATTATACTTTAATGTAGTGTAAAAATAATGTACATTCATTTTTTTATATGTCAGAGGGTTAATGTGTCTTTTTATTCTGCATTTTTTATTTTTTCTACTGTTAACATTTTTGCACACAATTGTGTCTGTTCTTTGTGCCCCACCATTACACCATATGCTTTTTGTTAGATGTCATTTTTGGTAGCCTTTAAACAATAATTTGCGCAGTGTAAATTTGGTGCAAATGGCAGGTTTATTTGGTTCCCACTGATGTCAATGGGAATTGATAATGCTAAATCAAACCTCTACCGATAATTAGTAAGTGCTAAGAGGACAAAAACAGCACTTTTAACAGTTAGTGGTTGTTGAAAATTAATTGTCAGCAACTAAATAAACGCGGCCTTTGTAGATTATTGCAATTTATTAGTGTATATAGTTTTGCTATGATCCAAGCCCTAAGCAAACACCACCCAAGTAGGTGAACCTGTGACCTTCCTATTGCTCTAACAAGTAATTGTAGAACTGTATTTATTGGAATGTTACATACCTTATATATTCTATTTCAATGTCAGTTTTAAGATACCAAGATCGACCATTCATTTGCAAAATAAACAATTCTTCAGTGTTTGACAGATATTCAATATTTGTATCACCAGAACAAATCTGATCAACATTTATAATGCGCCAAGGAAACGATAGTTGTAATGAACTCTTTTGCTGCATTCCTACCCTTATGTATTTAACTGTGTTCCTTTACTATCTGACTGTCAGTATGCCGGTATATGCTGATACATTTGTGGTTATTTCTGCGTTTACCAGTAGGGATTTTTCTATGTACCTGTCAGCCTCTATTAATATCTGTGTATAAGGCTACCTTTATGTGTTAAATGTGTGGCATGTGCCGCACTGCCAGCGGCTGAGTGCCGGAAGCAACAGATGGTAAGTGCAGTCCATCAACTTGGCACCAGTGGGAACACATTACAGCATAAACAGAGCTGGCAACATTGCCAGGGAACACTTATCAGTGCCAAAGCAGCACTCTACAGGAGTCGCTCAGGGATCATGTGACTGCCCTACAAGCAGGAGACCCTGTGCTATATCTCAGTGCCAGTCAGCCATCCATCTGCCCCTTCACCAATATGAGGTTGGCAGCGTTAACCCCTTCTGTGCTGGTGCCAGCCTGTTTTTTAAAGAGTGGAATGTTGATGTATAGTGCATCAGTAATGATTGGACTCAAATGCTCCAAATACAACACACCGCAAACAAAACAAATATTACATATCATTTGTTTGCAAGAAAAATTGTCTTTATTGATTCACAGCCTTAAAAAGCCTGCAATTTTTCATTTGCTTGTACAAAGTACCCAGTTGATGTCAAGAGGTTGGAATTAAATTTGTTGTACTGATTTGTTTATGCTGCAGTATTTCTCTTCTATAAAAGATTTAAAGGTAAATTCCTCACTTTGTGCATAGGAAGATGTTCTGAACCAGGCTGCGGCTTCGCTTCTGTATATTAATCTTAGATTAATGTTTTCTGCACATAGCCACAGCTATTACTAGTACTATTAGTGATCGTTTTCTGCACATAGCCACAGCTATTACTAGTACTATTAGTGATCGTTTTCTGCACATAGCCCAGCTATTACTAGTACTATTAGTGATCGTTTTCTGCACATAGCCACAGCTATTACTAATACTATTAGTGATCGTTCTCTGCACATAGCCACAGCTATTACTAGTACTATTAGTGATCGTTTTCTGCACATAGCCACAGCTATTACTAGTACTATTAGTGATCGTTTTCTGCACATAGCCCAGCTATTACTAGTACTATTAGTGATCGTTTTCTGCACATAACCACAGCTATTACTAGTACTATTAGTGATCGTTTTCTGCACATAGCCACAGCTATTACTGGTACTATTAGTAATCATTTTCTGCACATAGCCACAGCTATTACTGGTACTATTAGTAATCGTTTTCTGCACATAGCCACAGCTATTACTGGTACTATTAGTAATCGTTTTCTGCACATAGCCACAGCTATTACTAGTACTATTAGTGATCGTTTTCTGCACATAGCCACAGCTATTACTAGTACTATTAGTGATCGTTTTCTGCGCATAGCCACAGCTATTACTGGTACTATTAGTGATCGTTTTCTGCACATAGCCACAGCTATTACTAGTACTATTAGTGATCGTTTTCTGCACATAGCCACAGCTATTACTAATACTATTAGTGATCGTTTTCTGCACATAGCCACAGCTATTACTAGTACTATTAGTAATCGTTTTCTGCACATAGCCACAGCTATTACTAGTACTATTAGTGATCGTTTTCTGCACATAGCCACAGCTATTACTAGTACTATTAGTAATCGTTTTCTGCACATAGCCACAGCTATTACTGGTACTATTAGTGATCGTTTTCTGCACATAGCCACAGCTATTACTAGTACTATTAGTGATCGTTTTCTGCACATAGCCACAGCTATTACTAGTACTATTAGTAATCGTTTTCTGCACATAGCCACAGCTATTACTAGTACTATTAGTGATCGTTTTCTGCACATAGCCACAGCTATTACTAGTACTATTAGTGATCATTTTCTGCACATAGCCACAGCTATTACTAGTACTATTAGTGATCATTTTCTGCACATAGCCACAGCTATTACTAATACTATTAGTGATCGTTTTCTGCACATAGCCACAGCTATTACTAGTACTATTAGTAATCGTTTTCTGCACATAGCCACAGCTATTACTAGTACTATTAGTGATCGTTTTCTGCACATAGCCACAGCTATTACTAGTACTATTAGTAATCGTTTTCTGCACATAGCCACAGCTATTACTGGTACTATTAATGATCGTTTTCTGCACATAGCCACAGCTATTACTAGTACTATTAGTGATCGTTTTCTGCACATAGCCACAGCTATTACTAGTACTATTAGTAATCGTTTTCTGCACATAGCCACAGCTATTACTAGTACTATTAGTGATCGTTTTCTGCACATAGCCACAGCTATTACTAGTACTATTAGTGATCGTTTTCTGCACATAGCCACAGCTATTACTAGTACTATTAGTGATCGTTTTCTGCACATAGCCACAGCTATTACTAGTACTATTAGTGATCGTTTTCTGCACATAGCCACAGCTATTACTAGTACTATTAGTGATCGTTTTCTGCACATAGCCACAGCTATTACTAGTACTATTAGTGATCGTTTTCTGCACATAGCCACAGCTATTACTGGTACTATTAGTGATCGTTTTCTGCACATAGCCACAGCTATTACTAGTACTATTAGTAATCGTTTTCTGCACATAGCCACAGCTATTACTAGTACTATTAGTGATCGTTTTCTGCACATAGCCACAGCTATTACTAGTACTATTAGTAATCGTTTTCTGCACATAGCCACAGCTATTACTGGTACTATTAGTGATCGTTTTCTGCACATAGCCACAGCTATTACTAGTACTATTAGTGATCGTTTTCTGCACATAGCCACAGCTATTACTAGTACTATTAGTAATCGTTTTCTGCACATAGCCACAGCTATTACTAGTACTATTAGTGATCGTTTTCTGCACATAGCCACAGCTATTACTGGTACTATTAGTGATCGTTTTCTGCACATAGCCACAGCTATTACTGGTACTATTAGTGATCGTTTTCTGCACATAGCCACAGCTATTACTAGTACTATTAGTGATCGTTTTCTGCACATAGCCACAGCTATTACTGGTACTATTAGTGATCGTTTTCTGCACATAGCCACAGCTATTACTAGTACTATTAGTAATCGTTTTCTGCACATAGCCACAGCTATTACTGGTACTATTAGTGATCGTTTTCTGCACATAGCCACAGCTATTACTGGTACTATTAGTAATCGTTTTCTGCACATAGCCACAGCTATTACTAGTACTATTAGTAATCGTTTTCTGCACATAGCCACAGCTATTACTGGTACTATTAGTGATCGTTTTCTGCACATAGCCACAGCTATTACTAGTACTATTAGTGATCGTTTTCTGCACATAGCCACAGCTATTACTGGTACTATTAGTGATCGTTTTCTGCACATAGCCACAGCTATTACTAGTACTATTAGTAATCGTTTTCTGCACATAGCCACAGCTATTACTAGTACTATTAGTGATCGTTTTCTGCACATAGCCACAGCTATTACTAGTACTATTAGTGATCGTTTTCTTCGACCTGATTACTGGTATTTCCCTCTGTACAATTGTAGGATTAGCAGTGTCTGGGCTAGCAGTAGATACTGCAGTTTGTGAAAGTGATCTTATAAGACACCTCACAAGCTTATATATTAGTTACAGGTTAACAGTGAAAGGGATATTAAAATCAAAATAAATGAACATTTATGAATCAGATAGAGAATGTCATTTTAAATAAATTTCCAATTGCACTTCTATTTGTTGAATTTGCTTTGTTCTCTTGGTATCCTTTGTTGAGAAGTAAACCTAAGTAGACTGATAGGAGCTTAGGAGAGTGCAGGTGTCCTTCGTACTCTATGGTAGCAGTGTTTGCAATTATGTATAACGTTGCTAAAAACATTGTTGCAAACACTGCTGCCAGATAGCTAAAATACATGTGCACGTTCTTTAAAGGGACTTGAAACTCAAGATTTTTCTTTCATGATTCAGATAGAGCATGCAATTTAAAACAAATTTATAATTTTACTTCTATTATCAAATTTTCTTCATTCTCTTGTTATCTTTTGTTGAACATCAGGATTGTAAGCTCGTTAGTGTGCACGTGTCTGAAGCTTTGTATGAATGTTATAAGAATGTTAGCTACTGTATGTGCAAGAGCACTAGATGGCAGCACTATTTCCTGACATGTAGCCTACATAGGTTGTGTTTTTGTTTTGTTTTTTTAACAAAGATTACCATGAGAACTAAGTAAATTTGATAAGAGAAATACATTGGAGGGTTTTTTTTAAAATTGTATGCTCTGTCTGAATTACAAAATAAAAATTTTGGGTTATATATCCCTTTAACAAAGGATACTAAGAAAACTAAGCAACATTTATAGTAAAAGTATACAGTATTAGAAAACTGTTTAAATTTACATACTCTGTACAAACCATTTAAGTTTAAAGGACCATAATACCTGTAGTTGAAAAATAGCATGCTCTAATTTGTTAGAACATGTGATTTTAAGACTATCACCCCTACACTACTGTGCGTTTAACCCTTTGCAGTAGTTAAACACACAATAGTGCAGGGTCGATAATCCTAAAAATGACATGTTGTAGCAAATTAGAGTATGTTATTTTTCAACTTTTATGGCCCTTTAATTTTTACTTTCCTGTACCTTTAATTTACCCAACAGGTGTGAGACTCCACATATTATGCTGCTGAAAATATTTTGCCCAAGCTTTACTTAGCAGCAAATCAAACCTATCTCGTGCTGATGACGGCTAATAATCTAGAAACAGCTGTCCAGAAGTGGTTTTGTTTTAAGCTGCACCTAAAACATAAGGGGATTGCTGTGCTTAAACATGGTATCATAAGCACAAATCATGAGAGATTGTATATCTAATTTGCATATCCATATTAGTAACAATGTATACAGAGTAATTCTGGGGAAGAGCAAGAGGGGATTCTTGCTTAAAAGTGTATAGAAAAAACAAAATTTATGCTTACCTGATAAATGTATTTCTTGACACGGTAAGTCCACAAGATCATCAATTACTGTTGGGAATATCACTCCTGGCCAGCAGGAGGAGGCAAAGAGCACCACAGCAAGGCTATTAAGTATCCCCCCCTTCCCACAAACCCCAGTCATTCGACCGAAGGAAAGGAGAGAAAGGAAATAACACAAGGTGCAGAGGTGCCTGAGGTTTATGTAACAAAAACTGTCTGAAAAACAGAGAGGGCCGTGGACTCACCGTGTCAAGAAATAAATACATTTATCAGGTAAGCATAAATTTTGTTTTCTTTCTTAAGACACGGTGAGTCCACGGATCAGCAATTACTGTTGGGAATCAATACCCAAGCTAGAGGACACAGATGATAAGGGAGGGCAAGACTGGAAACCTAAACAGAAGGCACCACAGTTTGCAGAACTTTTCTCCCAAAAGAAGCCTCAGCCGAGGCAAAAGTATCAATATTATAGAATTTAGAAAAAATGTGCAAAGAAGACCAAGTCGCAGCCTTACAGATCTGTTCTACAGAGGCCTCATTCTTGAAGCCCCAAGAAGAAGACACCGCCCTGGTGGAATGAGCTGTAATTCTCTCAGGAGGCTGCTGTCCAGCAGTCTCATATGCCAAACGAATAATACTTCTCAACCAGAGAGAAAGAGAAGTGGCAGTAGCTTTCTGACCCCTACGTTTCCCAGAAAAGCATACAAACATGGCAGAAGAAAGTCCTTTGTAGCCTGCAAATAAAACTTAAGAGCACTCACAATGTCTAAGTTGTGGAATAAACGTTCTTTATGAGAAAAAGGATTAGGACAGAGAGAAGGAACAACAATTTCCTGATTAATATTTCTGTCTGAAACAACCTTAGGAAGAAAACCAATATGAAATATGAGATAATATATCCATCCCAAATGGCTAGATGTCCTCGAAGTGCTTATCTGAAAGCAGATATCCTACATATGTTCTACTTTTGTCCCAAGATGCTGCAGACTTGGGAGAAATTTGTTTTCTTTCTAAGTAGACTTTATATGATTAAAGGGACAGTCTAGGCCAAAATAAACTTTCATGATTCAGATAGAGCATGTCATTTTAAACAATTTTCCAATTTACTTTTATCACCAGTTTTGCTTTGTTCTCTTGGTATTCTTAGTTGAAAGCTTAACCTAGGAGGTTCATATGCTAATTTCTTAGACCTTGAAGGCCACCTCTTTTCAGAATGCATTTTAACAGTTTTTCACCACTAGAGGGTGTTAGTTCACGTGTTTCATATAGATAACACTGTGCTTGTGCACGTGAAGTTATCTGGGAGCAGGCACTGATTGGCTAAACTGCAAGTCTGTCAAAAGAACTGAAATAAAGGGGCAGTTTGCAGAGGCTTAGATACAAGATAGTCACAGAGGTTAAAAGTATATTAATATAACTGTGTTGGTTATGCAAAACTGGGGAATGGGTAATAAAGGTTTTATCTATCTTTTAAAACAATAACAATTCTGGTGTAGACTGTCCCTTTAACATGCACTTGAACTCTGAAATGATTATCTTACTAAAATCCTCATCGCTTGAGCGGGGAATACAAGATAAAATATTTAATACTTTCATTTTACTCATCAGACTTCTTATAGTAAAAAATTGGAAAGCCACCTCCGCGCCTTCTTTGTCAATGATAATTTAAGAAATTTAAAATCAAATTATATTTGAATTGTTTCATTTGAAATCTGCAAATGAAAAAAAATGAAAGTATTTTTATTAGGATGGTTACCTATAATTAAAACTTACTCATTACAGATTCAGAAACTGATACTTTACCCATTTTTGAGTTCTGATACGTTTGCAGAACTGGTTGCTTTAGAAGAATTCCCTGCAGATTGGTATTCCTGTTAGAGAGCCCTATTGATTTAGGTTCTTGATCGGTTGAGACTAGAGGGAAGGAGAGTTTGATCTGCCACGGGTGGGTTTCCACGCAGTAGAGCAATGTATTAATCCTTGAAGGTTAGAGGGAGGAGAAAGGCCAAGGGACCACGGGACTGTTTAAAGGGATTTTAAATTATATTTTTATTTATTTTATTATTTAAAGATAAAATCTTAACATGTGGGTAAAAGATTAATTCAATCAACATGTTCAAATTACTTGTTGGTTCACGTTTTGTTTTTTACAGTCTAAATACAGTATATGTAATAAGTATAAACTGTCTAAGTATATAGTATGTAATATTGTTTTGGTTGGTAAATGCTCTTCGTTGTTTATGCTGATGATGAAATATAAGTGCAATTTTCCCCTTGCATGGGGACCAATTGTAATATTATTTATGAATGAACCTACGTGTTGAATATAAATAAAGCTAAAAAAAAAGGAAATATGAGATAAGGAGAATCACACTGCAAAGCTGAGAGTTCAGAAACTCTCCGAGCAGAAGAAATAGCAGTAAGAAACAAAACCTTCCAAGATAATAACTTAATATCTATGGAATGCATAGGCTCAAACGGATCCTGTTATAAAACCTTAAGAACAAGGTTAAGACTCCAAGGTGGAGCAACTGATTTAAACACAGGCCTGATTCTGACCAGGACCTGGCAAAAGGATTGAACATTCGGCATGTCCGCCAGACGCTTGTGTAGCAGAATGGAAAGAGCAGAAACCTGACCCTTGAGGGTACTGACATATAACCCCTTCTCATGGCCTTCCTGGAGAAAAGATAAAATCCTTGGGATTCTGACCTTACTCCAAGAATATCCTTTAGACTCACACCAATAAAGATAATTACGCCATATCTTATGATAAATCCTTCTAGTAACAGGTCTGAACCATGGTCTCAATAACCGATTTGGAAAATCCACGCTTGGCTAAAATCAAGCATTCAATCTCCAAGCAGTCAGCTTCAGAGAAACGAGATTCGGATAAAGGAAGGGCCCCTGAAGCAGAAGGTCCTTCCTCCTGAGAGGTAGTCTCCATGGTGGTAGGGACGACATCTCTTCTAGATCTGCATACCAGATCCTGCGAGGCCACACTGGAGCTATTAGAATCACGGATGCTCTCTCCTGCTTGATCCAAACGATGACTCGCGGAAGGAGAACAAATGGAGGAAACAGATATGCCAACCAGAAGTTCCAAGAAATTGCCAGAGCATCTATTAGAAAGGCTTGAGGGTCTCTCGACCTCAAACCGTACTTTGGGAGCTTGGTGTTCTGACGAGACGCCATCAGATCCAATTCTGGGAACCCCCATTTGGTCGTTAACCTGGAGAACACTCCCGGATGGAGTTCCCACTCCCCGGGATGGAAAGTCTGTCTGCTCAGAAAATCCACTTCCCAATTGTCCACTCCTGGAATGTGGATGGCAGATAGACAGCAATTGTGAGCCTCCGCCCACTGGATGATCTGTGCCACCTCCTTCATGGCTAAGGAACTCTGAGTTCCCCCTTGGTGGTTGATGTAGGCCACTGAGGTTATGTTGTCCGTCTGGAATCTGATAAACCGAGCTAGGGCAGCTGAGGCCAAGCCATCAAAGCATTGAAGATCACTCTCAACTCCAGAATGTTTATGGGGAGAGCAGATTCCTCCTGAGACCAAAGTCCCTGCGCCTTCAACAAGTTCCAGACTGCACCCCAACCTAACAGGCTGGCATCTGTGGTCACAATTACTCAAAAGGGTCTCTGAAAACACATCCCCTGGGACATGTTCTTGTGACAGCCACCACGGTAGGGAGTCCTTTGTTGATTGATCCAGAACTACTCTCTGAGATAGATATGTATAATCCCCGTTCCACTGAGCGGGCATGCATAGCTGCAGAGGTCTCAAATGGAACCGAGCAAATAGAAATATGTCCATGGAAGCCACCATCAACCCAATTACCTCTATCCATTGGGCTACTGATGGTCGTGTCGCCGACTGTAGGGATAGGGACAGGCAAGCGGACAGAATCTTGGCTCTTCTGACCTCCATCAGAAAAATCTTCATAGCTATAGAATCTATAATGATTCCTAACAAGGTCACTCTTGTAGTTGGAACCAGGGAACTTTTCCCCAGATTGATCCTCCAACAGTGGGAACGAAGAAACGCCAGCAAGATCTTTGTATGAGATTCTGCAAGTTGAAAGGATGGCGCCTGAACCAGAATGTCGTCCACTGCAATTCCCAGAGACCGAATTACTGCCAATATAGCTCCCAGAACCTTTGAGAAAATTCTGGGAGCTGTGGCAAGGCCAAAAGGAAGCACTATAAATTGAAAATGTTTGTCTAAATAGGTAAACCTCAGATATTTGTGATGATCCCTGTAAATGGGAACGTGTAAGTACGCATCCTTCAGGTCTATGGTTATCATGAATTGACCCTCTTGAATCAGGGGCAGAATGGAGCGGATAGTCAACATCTTGAAGGACAGTACTCTGAGGAACTTGTTTAGTAACTTTAGATCTAGAATGGGCCTGAAAGTTCCCTCTTTTTTAGGAACCACAAACAGGTTTGATTAAAACCCGAGACCCTGTTCCTGACTTGGAACAGGCACTATCACTCCCAAGAGGGAAAGGTCCTGTACATATTTCAAGAATGCCTATTTTTTTATCTGGTCTACAGATGATCTTGAGAGGTGGAACCTGCCAATGGGAGGAAAGGTTTTGAACTGCAACTTGTTCCCATGGGAAACTATGCCCACTGCCTATGGGTCTGGGACATCTCTTTCTCAAGTTTGCGCAAACTGAGAGAGTCTGCCCCCCACTTGATCCGATCCCGGATCAGGGGCAAACCCTTCATGCTGACTTAGATTCAGCTGTGGGTTTCTTGGATTGCTTCCCCTTGTTCCAAGACTGACCAGGCTTCCAAGAGGACCTGGATTGTTCCTGTTTGGTAGAGGCAGGGGAAGGCTTACCTCTGAAGTTGCGAAAGGAACGAAAATTAGTCTGACGTCCCTTCAATTTGTTCTCCTTGTCTTGAGGCAGAAAAGATCCTTTACCAGCCGTGATATCGGAAATAATTTCTGCCAAAGCCTGCCTGAACAAGGTCTTTCCCTTGTAAGGGATTGCCAAAAGCTTAGATTTAGAAGAAACATCCGCAAACCAGGATTTAAGCCATAGCGCTCTATGCGCTAAGATTACGAAACTAGATATTTTGGCCCCCAATTTAATAAACTGCAAAGACGCCTCAGTTATAAAGGAATTAGCTAATTTCAGAGCCTTTATCCTATCCTGAATCTCCTCCAAAGGAGTTTCAGCTTGAAGAGATTTAGACAAAGCGTCAAACCAAAAGGCTGCAGCACTGGTTACTGTAGCAATACACACAGCCGGTTGCCACTGTAACCCCTGATGAGTATACATCTTTTTTAAAAGAGCCTCTAGTTTTTTGTCCATAGGATCTTTGAAAGAGCAATTATCCTCAATAGGTATAGTAGTTCTCTTAGCCAAGGTGGAAATCGCCCCTTCTACCTTCGGCTACCGGAAACATCTTCTTGAAGACAGGGGAGGGGGCAAAAGTAATTCCTGGTCTCTCCCATTCCCGGGTAATAATCTCTGTGGCACGGTCCGGAACTGGAAACACCTCTCCAGGAGAGGGGACATCAAAGTATCTATTCAACTTACTAGACTTTTTAGGATTGACAGCGATAGGCGTATCTGAGTCGTCCAGAGTAGCTAGAACCTCCTTTGAGTGCTAAGCACTTTCCAACCAGGGTGCTAAGCTGTATTTGAGTTTTTTTTTGTTTTTTTTTCCAGATCCCCAAGACTTATACCGTTGGAAATGTTAGGTGATTACCTTTCCAACAGTGGATCTTGGGGGGTCTGTAGCTGCTTAGATGCCTGAGATACAGGTTTCTAAGCAGCATGCCCCATTTCCCTATACTGTCTATTGTATTTTTTAAATAAAGTTGAGTGGTGACGTCATCACGTCATTGCACGTGACGTGAATCCCTGGCGATGCCTGTCACTATGCAGGCCAGATCGCTGGGGTAGGAGCGGGTGGGAGCCCCCAGATCTCCCTCAAGGTGGGAGAGTGCTAGCGACGGCTCTGAGCCATTGTTAGCACCTGACTGAGACAATTTGCAATGGCTCAGAGCCGTCATTAGCACTCAAGGGGTTAATAGGTTAAGGTGTTCAAGCTTGAATCTGAAGGAAACCACTACAGCATCAGAAGCAGGAATTACACTATCAGAATCTGAGATTTCACCCTCAGAGGCTACCAAAGTATCCTCCTCTTCGGACTTATGGGAAAGAGCAGCCTGGTTATCCTGAACAGGATCTGATACTTTGCTATCTGATTCTATGATCTTCCTCTTACGTTTCCCCTGCAGCATGGGCATGGCAGCTAGCGCCTCGAATACCGCCGAGGATACCTGGGCCGCAATTTCAGCCTTCAAGTACCCTCCATCCTGAGATTGAGAGGACCCGCAGGGCACTGCATGAGACGATAAAACAGATTGGGAACTTTTGTGGAAAAGGCTGCGCCTTGCCACATCCACATGAGAGAGTGGTGGCTCAGAATCAAACCGTCTGTCTTTGTACATTAAGGTTCTTTCAATACAAGAACCACAAAAAAACAAAGGGGCTTCAACTAGGGCCTTCAAGCAAATTCTTCACTCTGTAATTGCCATAAACTCTAAATCCATCTTGCAACAAAAGATTCAGCAAACTTTTCAAGCCCACAAAAAAAAAATATTTTTCAAAATTTCTAAATGTTACTGTCCCTTTAAGGCTTTCACTAATTTGCGGTAACAGCAATAACTGAACCCTGACAAGCTTTGTCAGAAAAACTTCACAGGCCAAGATAAGAGAAAAAAAATTGTGCACTTTTTAAATTTTTTAACTCAAAACTAAACCTCTGCACCCTCTACACCACAGCACTAAACTGCTGTGCCTACCTGAACCACACTGCCTGAAGTGATATCGAAACAGCACAACAGTCTCAGGAGGAAGAGGATTACTGAAGCCGTGAACTCTGGGAGGAAAGGCGCCAAACCAAAGAGCACGCTGCGACAGGGGAAAAGGTCCCCGCCCCCTGTGACGTCACAGCCTCCAACGGACCACAAAATTCCCTTTTAGTAGAAAAAAAAGTCCCCAATAATATAAGTTGCTGCTATAAGCAGAACGATCGACTGAGCCACCAATAAAGTGTTAAACACCTAATTACTGATAGGACCTACACAGTAAAGAGCCTCTCATCGTCACAGTGCCCTGCTACCCTGTCTAAGAATCCTGTACTCACAGGAAAAGATCCAAAATAAAAGTGAAGACTATATACTTATAAAGTGCCAGCGTGCTTTTTCTCCCAAGAAATAAAATGGCACTTACCTGCACCCATGTATGTCTGACAGGGAGACATCTCACTTGGTATGAGAGGAAGCCACTCCTCACAGAGACCTGTGGAAAAAAGGAATGAACAGAGTAAGCCTACTCTGGTATTCTGACATAGGGCAGCAATATGTTAGGAAAACGCAGTGAGGCCCACCTCACAAGTTCCCAACTGCTTAAAAGCTACCACAGCCCTCCTGAAGAGACTAACGTGGAGTACAACTATAACCAAATTGTGATGGAAGATCAGAGTAATCCTGCCCTTGCTTCAAAACAAAAAATCTTGCTAGAAGAATCTTTTATCAGACACCTATTACTTCACCTCCTTGCACTAGAGGCAAAGAGCATGACTGGGGTTTGTCAGAAGGGAAGTGATACTTAAAGGGACACTGAACCCAATTTTTTTCTTTCGTGATTCAGATAGCGCAATTTAATAGTGCAATTTTAAGCAACTTTCTAATTTACTCCTGTTATCAATTTTTCTTCGTTCTCTTGCTATCTTTATTTGAAAAAGAAGGCATCTAAGCTTTTTTTTGGGTTCAGGACTCTGGACAGCACGTTTTTATTGGTGGATGAATTTATCCACCAATCAGGAAGGACAACCCAGGTTGTTCACCAAAAATGGGCCGGCATATAAACTTAGATTCTTGCATTTCAAATAAAGATACCAAGAGAATAAAGAAAATTTGATAATAGGAGTAAATTAGAAAGTTGATTAAAATGCTATGCTCTATCTGGATCAGGAAAGGAAACAATTGGGTTCAGTGTCCCTTTAGCAGCCTTGCTGTGGTGCTCTTTGTCTCCTCCTGCTGGCCAGGAGTGATATTCCCAACAGTAATTGATGATCCCGTGGACTCGCCGTGTCATTAGAAAGAAAAGGAAGCACCACAAATGGGCTTAAGTGAGAATGATAATAGAAAATATAATAATAGTATAGCTGTATACAATATATAAAATATAACATTTATTTAAACATCAAGTTAGGTTAAAAATATGAACAACAAAATAGGGTACCCTATAAAAATAGCAATATATAAAAAACTATATTAAAAACAATGATTTTGAAAAAGAGAACTAAAGGATTCTACTGAGTTAGACATACAGAACAGTGTGGTCTAACTGTCCAGATAGTGATATAAAATCCCAACAAAAAAGTCCAAAATATTTCCAACAAATACAGTTCAGAAAAAAATAATAAAGTTCGGAAAAAAATAATTTGACTGTGATATGTCCCATATATGTACAGATAGAAAATGTTCAAATGGATGAAAAAAATTCTAGTTAATAGCAATTTGTGCCAGATGGTGAAAATATGTCCTTCGTGGTGTGTGAATTTTCAAATATTATTCCTCTTAGTGGTAAAAAATTATGGATGAGAATAAAAAATCTAAAAATAAAAATAAAAATCTGGAAAAAGAATTGAAAAAATCCAGAATCGAATACCTATAGAAAAAGAAAATACACAAAATAGTGCAATAATTCAAATGATATGCGATTGAAATAGAGCTCACCGTATAGGAAACTCGAGTATTCTTGCTTAAATGTGCGGGATCCTTGCTTTAATGTGCTAATTGCCTATACAATAATTCTCTCTCTCTCTCTTCCATAGTTTTCCTGTGTTGCAAAAGATCTAAATATAAAATAAATGTAAAATCTTAAAAGCTTTCAAATGGGGATTACAGGATTTAAAAGAGGATTTGGCTGGGGACTTTTTATTCTAGCGTTGGCAGAAGCAATGAAAATACATTTCTTCTCCATGTAGTAGGTGTCATTGGAATATCAAAGCAAAATTCATATTCTTTTTTATCTCCATTTTAGTAATCATGTGCTTAATAACTAATATAACCACAGGAAAGGTCATGCAGAGGGCAGTGTATAATTATTGTGTATAACTGTGTATATAAAACATGGGATGAGTCTATTGGTTAAGAAGCCATTATGTTGGGAAACAGAGTGGATTATTAACCATGCATGGGCTTCTGTCTATCCAGTATATCACTGTGTTCCTTCCTCGTCATCAGAGTATGCTGCATTGCCTACAGACTGAAGATAAATAAATTTGTTTTTCATCTTTGTTGATTTTTTTTTTTTTAGATCTCTAATAGCATTAAACTTAAAGGGATATTAAACCCAATTATTTATTTCATGATGAAGATAGAGCATGCAATTTTAAGCAACTTTTTAATTTACTCCTATAATCTATTTTATGTCGCCACCAATCAGCAAGCGCTACCCGGGTGCAACACCAAAAATAGGCCAGCTCCTAAACTTTACAAATAAAGATTTGAAAAGAATGAAACAAATTGATAATAGGACTAAAAAAGTCGATGCATAAAATTGCATGCTCTATCTGAATCATGAAAGAAAAAATTTGAGTTTTATATCCCTTTTAATTGTTGTTTATTATATCTGATAATGTTATATTCCTTTGCTGAATATTCCTCCTCTGATAATTACATTTTATTGTTGAATTTATTTTCTCTGTTAAATAAAGTTGATGTATGCTGACCCCCTTTGGTCTGGGGTTATTTGTTACCCTGCAACAATAACAAACACAGTACCACAAGGTAGGTACACTCTCATTGCTTGTGGTGCGTTTTACATCGCCATTATCTCAACCCTTGTTCTACATAGAGGAATATGCAACCTTATTTGAAAGAGGAGAGTTTACCGTTTTATATGAAGGGTTATATGTCTTTTAGAATGTTGGTGATGGTGATTGCCATAAAATATCAATAACCTGCAGTACAGACAAATAGTGAATTTAGGCTGAGAAAGAAGGGGGTCTAATGGAGGCCTTTTCTAACCTCCTATTTGACAAGAAAATAGCTGTTATTAAGCCTATACATTTTCCTTTACTCTGCTTAGAGAGGAATAAGACCCTTCATTTTGAAAGAGGGGTCACATTTACTATTTGTTTTGCCATAAAAGGTTAGTTAAGTCCGGATTTTTCAGAGCCCATTCTCCCTTCTTAAAAACACAGACAGGCACAAGACCCCATTTTGGAATTTTTGGAAAGAGGGGAGCCTCTGTCATGACTCTCTCCCCTATAGACAGCAGACATGGCAGACACAAAATACTTGTCATAGGAAAGAGGAAAATATTCTCAGATATGAGGTCTAATCTTTCTTTTCTCTAGGTAGCAGGTGTTTAATCACTTGTCTACTGGGGGACTTTTAGGATTCGCTTTGATATAAAGAGAACATAGTATCCCCATCTAAGCAAATATAATGGGGCATACAACTAATTATCCTTTATGATGTTGCCTTCTCTTTCTTTGAGACATAAATACATTTCTTCCCTATAATTGTCACCTACCTCTAATTACACTTCTTCTATTAACAAGTTAATAAGCTTATTTGAGTTCAGTACAATATATATGATGATGGCATCCAAATATTTTAGCAGTATTCTTCCCACCTACTATTCTGTCTCATGCCAGCATCTGTTCTTGGATGGTTTCCCATCACTTTAAGTTACACATCTCAAATAGAAAACTTAGCATTGTCTCCTCTTGTAAAACAACTTTATCCTTGATATCTTCAATATTGTTTATTGTCTAGCAACTACTAAATAAGCCCTCTGTATTGGGACAATACACAGATATTTTATTTAAAATGTATTTATAGACCAGATAAAACAAATCAAAACAAAAATCAAGTAAGTATGTATAAATATACATATGTTAGGAAAAGCTGATCAGATTTTGAAAGAAAATTAATATATGAATATAGATAGTAAACTAGAAAACAGTAAGGAAATATGGCATATCAAAGAAGTCTATCAGTAATATTAAAAGTAATATTAAAATACAATCTTTTGGATTGCTACTTAAGGAGGTATTTGCAAAAGAGCAGACACTGTTTCAAAAGCTATTGTCAAATATACATAGCAAGCTAGTACAACTGTATTATTAATAATTTATTAACAATAGATACCAGAAACTAAATTGAAAATTTAGAATGAATATCAGAATACCACAAAGAAACAATATCAAAGGAATACTCAAAATTAAACTTTCATGATTTAGACAGAGCAGCAATTTTTAGCAACTTTCTAATTTACTCCTATTACCATTTTTACTTCGGCCTCTTGGTATCTTTATTTGAAAAATCAAGAATGTAAGCTTAGGAGTCGGCCTATTTTTTGGTCCAGCACCTGGGTAGCGCTTGCTGATTGGTGGCTACATTTAGACAAAAAGCTTATATTCTTGATTTTTCAAATAAAGATATAAAGAGAACGAAGAACAATTGATAATAAGAATAAATGAGAAAATTTCTTAAAACTTGTTAAAGCATATTTATGCAAAATTAATTTCTAATAAAGTGTTATAGTGTGTATTTACTGTAGATATTTCACAAACAAATGTTCTGCACATAGCTGTATTTTTACATAGATATTCCTATATATATCTGTATATATCAATACATATTTATTTATTTTAACACCTAAGACCTTATATCTTTGAGCCATTAAAAATTATTAAAAAAAAATATTGCACAAAAATGTTATCAGGCAGTTTTATTATGAGTGTAACTGTACTTTTAAACATTTTGTTGATGTGTTTTGCGACACTTTTTCATCACAATTTAAACATATGCATAAACTTGTTGATCTTTAAGGCGGTTTTTATGATATTTTATCCATATCATTTTTAAAAGGATAAAATCCTATAAAGACTTTCAGATTTCTACATAACTTAGATTGGTTTTATTAGGTTTTAACAGTTCTTACTGCCTGACCAAAGCAATTTCCACAATTTCAGCCAATTTTTTTTTATCCAGTCCTGGGGTCGTTAAATTTATAATGAATAAATGCAGACTTCAAAAACGCTGCATGATAGTTAATAGCAAAATAAAGATACAGTCAAGCAGGGCCAGTGCTAGGATTTATGGCTACACTGGCGCAGACACATTTTGCTGCCCCCCCCCCAGAACAAACTAAATACCCTGCCATTACTACTTCTTAAAAAATTGTCCCAACTATTTTATCTATAATGATAGAAAAAATAGATTTCTGTTATCACATTAAATTCTTGACTGTTAATCTGATTTATGATAACTGTAACAGCTATAGTGGTTAATTTCTGTATGACATAACTACCAAAGTGGTGACAGTATATAAAATACACAAACCTAAAGGCAGGATGACCTGTTTCATTTTTCACCATTATACCTAGACTGCGACTATCATGTCTAACAGGAAAAAATAATTATACTGTATAATTATGCCTACTATCTAAACACTATATATAGGACATATGCTGAATAATGAATATGACCATCTATACCCTTTAATGTATAGCTGTGCATGTAGAGTAGACGGCATTCTTTGGTATTTTATTTTCTGCCAATTATGCACTGATATTTTTAGTGATTGGAGGTTAAATCCCAAATTGCTTTTTGGAGCCATTGTGAATCTAACGCTTTAGCCCAGAGGATTACCTGTGAACACAGTGATCTGGACAGCTGATAAGTGCCCAGAAGGTCTTTGTGGCACTTCTCAAGTGCCCTATATCTTGTGAGTACATTTCATTATTTGCGCATTTGTTAGTGTTCTCACTGATACACACTATTGTGGCACTTTTGTGATTTTGTCTTGCACAGCTTAATACTGAAGCAACATTGGCCTCAATTCAGCTAGCTGGATGGCTGCAAATAGTTCAGAAGGCATATGTGGCACTTCTCAAGTGCTGGAAATCTTGTAAGTAAGATTCATTTGGGGGCTTGGCCTTCTGTAGTTCAAACGATACACACCATTTGGCGCCTCTTCTCTTTTTCTTTTTAACAGAACCCTTTAATGTATAGCTGTGCATGTAGAGTAGACAGATAATAAACATGTGGTATAAATATGAAGGAGGCTAACTTTTTGCAGAGAGCGCAGGAGCTTTGTAGTGAGAGATTTCAGCCAGGTGCTTCTAGCTGTTCTGACTGACCTGCACTCTTTGTTTCAGGGGGACTAGCCATTATGCCTCCATATATGGCCCTTACTATGAAGCCCAAAAAGCAAACAAATATATAAATAAATATATATATATATATATATATATATATATACACTGTATATATATATATATATATATATATATATATATATATATATATATATGGGTAAAAAAATGGAAACCACACTGGAACAGCAGAGTCTTGAAGCAAAGGTGGTTTATTTTAATAATCCAAAAAGGGTCACAGTCAGAACAGCCTGACGCGTTTCACACATGTGCACATGCGCTTCATCAGAGGCCACACACCTATGTGAATTACTCTGGGACTTCATAATCCGTTAATTGGGCCTCTACATCAAGTTGTTCATAGAGACAACGGATTCAACCAGGGACTTCTTTTTTGTCTTATCATTATATATATATATATATATATATATATACATACATATACATACACATATTAACAAAAAATAAATAAATATGCATATATATGTATGTATATATATGTGTACATACACATTAAAATAAATATATATATATAACAACAACAACAACAAAAAATTATGTATATATATATATATATATATATATATATATATATATATATATACACACACACACACACACATTAACAAATAAAAAAAATATGTCATGCACCAAATTAACACCCCCACCCCCCTGCAGGGGTGTCCTAAGGCAGTTGCCTCGTCTTCCTCTATTGTAGCACCAGCCCTGCAAAGTTAACAATTACGCTCACACTTAATGCTGAATAAAATATATTTAACACATAGACATTTTGCACTTATATTCTGACCTCCCGTCCCATGGGTTTTTGTCGCTAACTATAAAATCAGATTTGCCATCACAAGTCACTGTAATCTTTCTAAATTACTTTTATATTGTATCCACCTTCATAGTAAAAATTATTTCAGTATTGACAGACTTTAAATAGAAATTTGCTTCTGAAAATGCAATCTGTAAAAAAATCACAGTTGTATTCTACTAGACAAGTGGTTGTTAGTCCAATATAAACTGTGGAATTTAAAGGAACATAAAACCCACAATTTTTCTTTCATGATTCAGGTAGGCTTCTGTTCCTAGCTAGGTATGTTTTTCAAGAAAGGATACCAAGAAAAAGAAGCAAATTACATAATAGACGTAAATTGTAAAGTAATTCAAAATGACATGCTCTATTTAAATCATGAAAGACAATTTTGGGTTTCATGTCCTTTTAAAGAAAAATAATAACTATCTTGAGTGACGATCAGCAAAGCAGTGAAGTGTTCTTTGTCCTGAGCTATCTTTTCACATGAATAAGTAATAGTCACAGGTTATAGGATATAATTCCAGTTAATACAAATGTCCTTAAGAAGTGCATTGCATGGCTATTCCAAAAACTTTTGAAAACCAAACAATAATTCATTTATCAAATGCTTTTGAAATACATTTGTTAAAACTCAACATATACCTTGTATTGGCCCAATTCAACACTGGTGTTCCAATCAGTCACAAAACAATTTTCTTTCTTATGGTGGTGAGAGTAAACAAAATCCTTACTCTTGGGAAGTTCATTTCCTGGCCACCAGGAGGAGGCAAAGACACCCCACACCAGAGCTTTAAGTATCTATCCTACTTCCCTCTCCCTCCCAGTATTTCTTTGCCTTATCACGGAGAAGGCAAGGATAGTGGTGTTCAGGATTTATTGAAGATGTACAGGATTTTTAATCTCAGGTTTTCCGTCAATCGAGATCTCCTTGAAGAGACCTAGGAGAGTACTGGCTGTGCAATGTAAATCTCCTCTCAGGAATTATGGTCACACGCCTGCTACAGGTATCACTGGGATAGTTCCTTCAGCCTCCTGCTTCTAATCTATGGAGATGTACTTTAGTTTATCTGCTACTGTTAGAAACAGTAAATGATGGGCTCTCTACTGTATTATCAGAATTAACAGTTGGATAAGATCAGTGGAGGGGACATTAACTTGGTGTTTCTTGTCTCACAAAGCCCACAGGCTGAAGTTTTAGATAGTAAGGACTTCACAGCCACTTTACATGGTTTCCTGTAGGCATAACTACAAGGGGGAGGTTTGTGCACACTAGGGGGGGTAGTTATCAAGCCGTCTACTTTTCTGGCTTCGCCGGCCCAATACGCCCGCCTAAGCTCGCCTCACATCGCCGCCGCGGACCTGAAAAAATACGCCTAAGTTATCAAATAAAGCTGTCAAAAAGCCGCGGGGCGATGAGCAGCGGACTGTGAGAGTTATCACTCATTCGATCTCGCTGCTCTTCGGCTTTTTCCCAGCTTTATTGCTAGCCTGTCACTAAGCACCCACACTAAACTACACTGTTCTATCCCTATACCGGCGCCCCCGGAGCCTCCCGCAACTAAATAAAGTTACTAACCCCTAAACCGCCGCTCCTAGACCCTGCCGCAACTCTTATAAATGTATTAACCCCTAAACCGCCGCTCTCGGACACCGCTGCCACCTACAGTATACCTAGTAACCCCTATCCTGCCCCCCCTACACCGTCGCCCTCTATTATAAAGTTATTAACCCCTATCCTGCTGATCCCGCACCTCTCCGCAACTAAATAAATAGTTTAACCCCTAAACCGCCGCTCCCTGAACCCGCCGCAACCTTTATTAAACCTTTTAACCCCTATCCTGCCCCCCCTACACCGTCGTCACCTATAATAAATTTATTAACCCCTAATCTGCCTCCCCTACACCGTCGCACGCTATAATAAATTTATTAACCCCTATCCTGCCCCCCACTACGCCCCCGCCACTGTAATAAAATTATTAACCCCTAAACCTAAGTCTAACCCTAACCCTAACGCCCCCCTAACTTAAATATTAATTAAATAAATCTAAATAAATGAACTCTTATTAACTAAATGAATCCTATTTAAAACTAAATACTTACCTTTAAAATAAACCCTAATATAGCTATAATATAAATAATAATTATATTCTAGCTATCTTAGGATTTATTTTTATTTTACAGGTACCTTTCAATTTATTTTAACTAGGTACAATAGCTATTAAATAGTTATTAACTATTTAATAGCTTACCTAGCTAAAAGAAACTGAAATTTACCTGTAAAATAAATCCTAACCTAAGTTACAATTACACCTAACACTACACTATACTTTAATAAATTATTCCTATTTAAAAATAAATACTTACCTGTAAAATAAACCCTAAGATAGCTACAATATAATTAATAATTATATTGTAGCTATCTTAGGATTTATATTTATTTTACAGGTAACTTTGTATTTATTTTAGCTAGTTAGAATAGTTATTAAATAGTTATTAACTATTTAATAACTACCTAGCTAAAAGAAATACAAAATTACCTGTAAAATAAATCCTAACCTAAGTTACAATTAAACCTAATACTACACTATCATTAAATTAATTAAATAAACTACCTACAAATAACTACAATTAAATACAATTACATAAACTAACTAAAGTACAAAAAATAAAAAAAGCTAAGTTACAAAAAATAAAAAAATAAGTTACAAACATGTTAAAAATATTACAACAATTTTAAGCTACTTACACCTAATCTAAGCCCCCTAATAAAATAACAAACCCCCCCAAAATAAAAAAATGCCCTACCCTATTCTAAATTAAATAAAGTTCAAAGCTCTTTTACCTTACCAGCCCTTAAAAGGGCCATTTGTGGGGGCATGCCCCAAAGAAAACAGCTCTTTTGCCTGTAAAAGAAAAATACAACCCCCCAACATTAAAACCTACCACCCACATACCCCTAATCTAACCCAACCCCCCCTTACAAAAACCTAACACTAATCCCCTGAAGATCATCCTACCTTGAGTCGTCTTCACTCAGCCGAGCAGCAATGGAACCGAAGTGGACATCCGGAGCAGAAGAAGTTAATCCTCCAAGCGGCGCTGAAGAAATCTTCCATCCGATGAAGTCATCATCCAGGCGGCGCTGAAGAAAAGTCTTCGATCCGGCTGATGTCATCTTCAAAGAGGCGCTGAAGAGGTCTTCTATCCGGGCGATGTCATCTTCCAAGCCGGGTCTTGAATCTTCCTTCCGCCGACGCGGAACCTCCTTCTTCACCGACGGACTACGACGAATGAAGGCTCCTTTAAGGGACGTCATCCAAGATGGTGTCCCCTCAATTCCGATTGGCTGATAGGATTCTATCAGCCAATCGGAATTAAGGTAGGAAAAATCTGATTGGCTGATGGAATCAGCCAATCAGATTGAGCTCACATTCTATTGGCTGTTCTGATCAGCCAATAGAATGCAAGCTCAATCTGATTGGCTGATCGGATCAGCCAATCGGATTGAACTTGATTATGATTGCCTGACTCCTTCAGCCAATCAGAATATTCCTACCTTAATTCCGATTGGCTGATAGAATCCTATCAGCCAATCGGAATTGAGGGGACGCCATCTTGGATGACGTCCCTTAAAGGAGCCTTCATTCGTTGTAGTCCGTCGGTGAAGAAGGAGGTTCAGCGTCGGCGGGAGGAAGATTCAAGACCCGGCTTGGAAGATGACATCGCCCGGATAGAAGACCTCTTCAGCGCCTCTTTGAAGATGACATCGGCCGGATCGAAGACTTTTCTTCAGCGTCGCCTGGATGATGACTTCATCGGATGGAAGATTTCTTCAGCGCCGCTTGGAGGATTAACTTCTTCCGCTCCGGATGTCCACTTCGGTTCCATCGCTGCTCGGCTGAGTGAAGACAAGGTAGGATGATCTTCAGGGGATTAGTGTTAGGTTTTTGTAAGGGGGGTTTGGGTTAGATTAGGGGTATGTGGGTGGTGGGTTTTAATGTTGGGGGGGTTGTATTTTTCTTTTACAGGCAAAAGAGCAGTTTTCTTTGGGGCATGCCCCCACAAATGGCCCTTTTAAGGGCTGGTAAGGTAAAAGAGCTTTGAACTTTATTTAATTTAGAATAGGGTAGGGCATTTTTTTTATTTTGGGGGGGTTTGTTATTTTATTAGGGGGCTTAGATTAGGTGTAAGTAGCTTAAAATTGTTGTAATATTTTTAACATGTTTGTAACTTTTTTTTTTTTTTTTGTAACTTAGCTTTTTTTATTTTTTGTACTTTAGTTAGTTTATGTAATTGTATTTAATTGTAGTTATTTGTAGGTAGTTTATTTAATTAATTTAATGATAGTGTAGTATTAGGTTTAATTGTAACTTAGGTTAGGATTTATTTTACAGGTAATTTTGTATTTCTTTTAGCTAGGTTATTAAATAGTTAATAACTATTTAATAACTATTCTAACTAGGTAAAATAAATACAAAGTTACCTGTAAAATAAATATAAATCCTAAGATAGCTACAATGTAATTATTAATTATATTGTAGCTATCTTAGGGTTTATTTTACAGGTAAGTATTTATTTTTAAATAGGAATAATTTATTAAAGTATAGTGTAGTGTTAGGTGTAATTGTAACTTAGGTTAGGATTTATTTTACAGGTAAATTTCAGTTTATTTTAGCTAGGTAAGCTATTAAATAGTTAATAACTATTTAATAGCTATTGTACCTAGTTAAAATAAATTGAAAGGTACCTGTAAAATAAAAATAAATCCTAAGATAGCTAGAATATAATTATTATTTATATTGTAGCTATATTAGGGTTTATTTTAAAGGTAAGTATTTAGTTTTAAATAGGATTCATTTAGTTAATAAGAGTTCATTTATTTAGATTTATTTAATTAATATTTAAGTTAGGGGGGCGTTAGGGTTAGGGTTAGACTTAGGTTTAGGGGTTAATAATTTTATTACAGTGGCGGCGGCGTAGTGGGGGGCAGGATAGGGGTTAATAAATTTATTATAGGTGGCGACGGTGTAGGGGGGGCAGATTAGGGGTTATTAAATTTATTATAGGTGGCGACGGTGTAGTGGGGGGCAGGATAGGGGTTATTAAATTTATTATAGGTGGCGACGGTGTAGGGGGGGCAGGATAGGGGTTAATACATTTAATATAGGTTGCGGCAGGTTCAGGGAGCGGCGGTTTAGGGGTTAATATGTATAGAGTAGCTTGCGGTGGGCTCCGGGAGCGGCGGTTTAGGGGGTAATAACTTTATTTAGTTGCGGCGGTGTAGGGGGGACAGATTAGGGGTGTTTAGACTCGGGGTACATGTTAGGGTGTTAGGTGTAGACAGCTCCCATAGGAATCAATGGGATGTCTGTCAGCAGCGAACTTGTACTTTCGCTATGGTCAGACTCCCATTGATTCCTATGGGATCCGCCACCTCCAGGGGTGGCGGTTTGAAAACCAGGTATGCTGGGCCGTAAAAGTGCCGAGCGTACCTGCTAGTTTTTTGATAACTAGCAAAAGTAGTGAGAATGTGCCGCACTTGTGTGCGGAACATCTGGAGTGACGTAAGAATCGATCTGTGTCGGACTGAGTCCGGCGGATCGAAGCTTACGTCACAAAATTCTACTTTTGCCGGTCTCGAGCCTTTGATAACTAAGGCGTATCAGCCTCGCCACAAATACGCTGCGGAATTCCAGCGTATTTGAGGTTGACGGCTTGATAACTACCCCCCCTAGGCCTCTAATTCACACATTATGTTTCATTGTCGGGACAGTAATTATGCTGGAAGTAATGTGGGAAACTATTTGATAACACATTTAAGTGTTTTTAACATTTTATTACATTTATGTCTCTGAGGTGGTTTTTTTCCTGTTGCGGCTCCTTTAGATACTCACCGCTCAGCGCAGGTACGGCTAGCACTCCTCTCTCAGGGGCTATATTCAGGAGCGCTAATGGAGCCGGTTTTTGCATTCAGGCTGGGAGGCTGGAGGGAACATAGCACGCTTAATTACAGCCAGGAAAGGAGGATTTACTTGGTTTCTTGCTGTGCGCAGCATTTTTCCACACTACCCACCTCTTCCTGTCTCATAGTGGCCATAGTTCACAGCAGGAGCGCTTCTCCCTTGTTACTTTTTGGATATTACATTGTCTTGTAAAGTTCTGTTTTTGTTAGCCATGTCCTGAGCTAGAAGAATTTCAGAGTTATCTGCTCTTTCTTGGGAATCTCCATATCTGTTTCTTCATCAGGACAAAGCTGTGTTGCGTACTTCGTCTAATTTTCTTCCTAAGGTAGTTTCTGCTGAGAATATTAATCTGGAGATTATTATTTCTTCCTTATGCCCTAAGTCCAGACGACTAAGGATTTTCAACAGTCCTCCAGTTGGTTTGTCTTGTTTTCTGGTAAGAGCAAGGGCCAAAAAGCTACTTCTGTTTCTTTAACTTCTTGGTTAAGGAGTTTGATTCACAGAGGCAGGTCAGCAGTCACCTTTAAGGATTACAGCTTATTCTACGCGTTCCATTTCTACTTCCTTGGCTTTCAAGAATGAGGCTTCTGTGGAACAGATTTTCAAAGCTGCAACTTGGTCCTCATTGCATACTTTTACCAAATATTATCATTTTAATGTTTTTACCTCAAGGGGGTGGCTGCTTTTGGAAGGAAAATCCTTCAGGTGGTTGTACATGATAAATAGGCTCCTGCCTCTGCCCTTTTTTGTTCCGCCCAATTTTCAGTGGACTCCACGGCTTGGGTATTGGTTTCCAAGGGTAAGAATTTTGTGGACTCTCACCACCAAGAAAGAAATACATTTATCAGGTAAGCAAAAACAATGTTTTTAGGCATTTTGTCAATGCATTTTGTGACGTTTCAAATTCTACGCTATGTACCTGCTAAAAAACACATTTTCAGTTGTTTCTTGTGATATTTTTGGCTGTTTGCAAAGCATTTTTTTCAACGATAATACAAAATTCAATAAAACGGTCACGTTACTTTTAAACAATTCAATTTGTACATAAATTAAATGTCATAGATTAATTTAACTTTGTCCATAAATCTTTTGATCAATGAAAGTGTTCGAAAACCTGCTTAAAAGAATCTGTGGCATAATTTTACTAGATTTTGCTGTTTTATCATTTTTTATTTTAAAACTTTTTGTTCAGCCAGTCAGCATCTGTTCATATTGATTGAATACATTTGAAGTCTATTGAAAAAAAATATCTGAGCAGTTATACAATATTTTCATGTACAAATTCTTACATGGAGTACATGGGTGAAATGTTTTAATCAATACATTCACACATGATTTCTGCTAGTAATGTTGTAAACCAAATAAATCACTTCTGTGCTTTCTTACATGAAAAAATTGTATATTAACTAAGACCTAAATTACAAGTTGTGTGGTACGGCTATACCGCTGAAAAATTTACCTTTGCATGCGCAATATGCAGGTATCCCGTATTACAAGTCGCTGCGTTACAGCTATACCGCAATAGTTTTGGCCTTTACGCAACTCTCCATTCCGCACTCAAAAAATGGCTTTTGAGTGTGGAATTTTCATAGCGCCTGTGTTATAGTCTACCGCCACGATCCATTCCGCTATCTGAGACCAGTAGTTATGGATTTTGCAAAACAAAAATGTTTCACAAAACTCATTACTAAAATATTACAAAGTACACTAACACCCATAACTTACCAATTAACCCCAAAACTGCCACCCCAGCATCGCAAATACTATATTACACCTATTAACCCCAATACGCTGCCCACCCACATCACCAACACTAAACATATTAACCCCTAAACCACCAATCCCCCACATAACAACTACTATAATAAACCTATTAACCCCTAATCCGCCAGCCCCCCACATCGCTAATACTAAACTAAACATATTAACCCCTAAACTGCCGGGCCCCCACAATGCATATCACTAAATTAAACTATAAACCCCTAAACATAACACCCCCCTAACTTTAAATTCAATTTACAATATAACTATCTTAAAATAAATAAAAACTTACCTGTAAAATAAAAAAACTAATATTAAACTATAAATAAACCTTTAGGGGTAATGGGTAGCTTAGTTTTTTTTATTTTAGGGGGTTGTTTGGATTGGGGTTTTACTGTTAGGGGGGACTTTGTAATTTTTTAATGTAAAAGAGCTGTTTACCTTAGGGCAATGCCCTACAAAAGGCCCTTTTAAGAGCTATTGGTAGTTTATTGTTAGGTGGTGTTTTTATTCTGGGGTGGCTTTTTTGTTTTTGTAGGGCTATTAGATAAGGTTTACGTTTTATTATTGTGGATGATTTCATTTATTATTTTTGTAATCTTAGTGGGGGGTTTTATTTTTGGTAATGTTATGTTTCGTCATTTGTATTTTTTTTGTAATGTTTTTTTCATATTTTTGTAGTGTTTGGATTTTTTAATTTTGTAACTTAGGTTTTTTATTTTTTATTTTTTTATGTAGTAATGTTAGGTTAATTTATAGTTTAAGCTTAATTTTTTTATTTCACAGGTAAGTTTTTATTTATTTTAAGATACTGTAGTTATGTTGTAAATTTAATTTAAAGTATTGGGGATAGTTAGGTTTAGGAGTTAATAGTTTCATTTAGTGTGTTGTGATGTGGGGGGCCGACGGTTTAGGGTTTAATAACTTTATTATAGTAAAAGCGATGTGGGGGGGCTGGCGGTTTAGTGGTTAATAACTTTATTATAGTAGAAGCGATGTGGGGGGCCGGCGGTTTAGGGGTTAACAAATTTATTTAGTGTCAGCTATGTTGGGGTGGCAGTTTAGCGATTAATAACTTTATTTAGTGTCAGCGATGTCAGGTGGTGGCGGATTAGGGGTATTTAAACTAGGGGTTTATGTTAGGGTGTTAGGTTTTAACGTAACTTTCTTTTCCTCATAGACATCAATGGGGATTGAGTTATATCTATCTCCATTCCGCGATCGCAGGTGTTAGTTTTTTCTAACACTTTCTCCCCATTTATGTCTATGGAGGAAAACGTGCACGAGCACGTCAAGTCAGGCCTTGGGATTTGTGCGTTATGGAGCTTAATGCACCATAACGCACAACACAAGAAGGTTTTTCAGCAACTTGTAATGGCAGCGCTATGGAGAGTGTGATACCACTCATTTATTTGCGTTATTTATGCACCCGGTTTAGCACATAACGTAATCTGGGTGTAAAGTATCTAATGCAATTCCTATAGTAGGAGGTTTGCAGAGGGCGCAAATATAAATAGTTGTGTTATAAAAAAAGATGCTGAAAATTGAATAGATGTGTATGAAACTTAGGTTTCAATTTTTGTGTTCTCCTTTAAATAATTGTTGTTTTCAAACTAACTTAAGGCCGACCAATTTTGGTATTTCTATGTGTGAATCAAAAAGATAATAATAATGGGAAAATGTGCGGTTATGTGCAATCATGTATATACACAGGGCTGTCTTTAACGCAGGGCAAAAGGGGCAGCTGCCCAGGGCCCAGTGTTTGTTGAGGGGCCCCAGCAGTTCATACCAGACTGTTGATGTGACATGGAGAACACACACATCCAGTCCTAATACTGTCACAGACAAAAGTTCTCTGCTTATATTTCTTTGTGAGAAACTGTGCCAGACCGTGCCGGTGTCATGTGACATGCCAAGCTATTGCCATGTGCTGTTTTAGATGTGCACTGTGCAGCACTGAATGCTAAGCCCTAACTCAGCATCCAGCCATTCCCACTGCATCAGAAAAGGTCCTGCTGGGGTTACCACTGTTACCAGGTAACTGCTCTGGTGGTGGGAATTGTTTCTGGGTAGTGCTGACTGTAGGTGCATGCAGCAGAAGGCTGGAGCGGCAGGCACGTGAGTATTTGAGCATCTGTGCAACTGCACGCACTGCTCTCTTCAGTCTTAAGGCTATGTGACTTGTCTCACACAGTATCCATGCAGCCTTGGGCAGACAGCATTCAGTCTGCTGGTCCCCTTAGCCCTGCTCTTTCTGCTGTGGCCCTAAGATCAACTAACTGAAGGGGAACAGTGCTTTGTAGAAAGGTGTCAGTGGGAAGAATGAGTGCACACATGCCCCTCCCCATGCAGCAATGTCTAGTACAGGGTGAGAGGGAACTTGTTCCTAGCAAAGAAGGGACATGTGCTGCTGTGGCTGATATATAGTGTCATGCTGATACTTCACACATTAATGTAAGGTTTATTTTTATAGTTTTTGTTTTCTCTATGTCTCAGATTCTGCTGTTCCAGTCAGTAAACTTATATTTGTCTGCACCTCCATGCTTCCTCCTCAGTCTTTACCTTGCTTTGCTCCTGTTGGCTGCCCTAAATCTCTTTAACCTCTTAAGGACATATGACGGAATTTTTCCGTCATAAAACAATTGAGCAAACTGAAAGCTGTGTCCTTAAAGGGTTAACCAGCTAACCTCACACCAGAATTACATTCAAAAGCATATTAAATGAATCCACAGTGGAAGAATTTATATATTTATTTACTTATTAGCATTGCTTAGGTCCAGTTTCACATATTGCAATTTTTTTTTTTTTAAAAATGATTAGCCCAGCAGTGGATGATCCACTGCTGGGCTAATAATTTAATTTTTTTTATAAAATAAATTGATTTAGTTGTTTTTTGGGATGTTGGCATGGAGAGCGAAATTGCATGGGGAGGGGGGAACATTTTTGCCCAGGGTCCAGTCAATATTAAAGACGGCCCTGTATATACAATACAATTGTTTTAACATCAATAATTGTGAAAAATAAAAATAGAATAAGAATCAAAAATTTAAATGATAATGAAGTTGTTTTTTAAAAGTTCCTGGGTCTGCTCTTCTGGCAGGATTGGGCTTGCAAGAAGAATCTAAAAAAGATGTAAAGAAGAGAGCCTCATAGTGAAGTTTATCCAAAATAAATTTTCAGTGAATACAAAGTTCCCAACAAGTGACTACTCACAAGGGTGTATGCACTAATAAAGTGCAATATGCACAGGGTTTGCAGTCTCCAGCTGAATGATTGGGGCAAGATTTCAGTAGACTGGATACTGGATGTTGTAGCCTTTAAAAATATAAAGGACACAGAACTTCTCCTAGTGCAGGTTAAACTTTTAACAGAATGATTCCAAGAAAATATACAAAATGGGTTCTCACATTCCAGTTTGCACAATTAAATTGTGCAAACAAGGCAGGCTGGATGTTAGACACCAGCTGTCTGAACCAGGTCTCCCTGGATTGTTCTTTCAAATGGTTTGAATAAGTTGTGTAAAGTGTTCCATAGTGAAAAAGTAGTTAAAAGGCAGACTTCTTAAAATATTATTTTTTTAAAAAACATATAAAACATGCAACACGTTTCTCAGCTGACTAGCTGTTTCATCAGGCATGTAACAAGTGTAAATAAGGAGCACAATATATACACACACATATGTTCCAATTAGTTACCATGGGGCCAATAGGACTAAAGTGGGCGTGTTTCCAGAATCTATATATAGAAAAAACGTATAAAAGCAATTAAAACATGAATATAAACACTCAAACAATATTATCAAAAACTATAGCACAATATTCAGAAATTTTAACTTAGACAACATTTGTACTTTAAACTAGCAATAACTTTATTTTCTGGCTAAATTCCCAAGCTGAAAAAGCTTCACGTTAGTGCTGCACTAAGATCACACTTTGTACTTTGGCAATTCTCCCATAAATCTTTATCCCAACCTAGTGCTGATTTTAGGACAAACATCCCTGAATGAGGATTTAGTCATCATTGATTAGAATCTCAGATCTCAGGGTACATACTATCAATATATATTAAAAAAATTAACCATAAGACGATAGGACTTGTTTGGATGTCTTGGCAAACAAGAAACATGTGAGCCATTATGAGCCAATAGAATTCTATTAAAAACAGCAATCAGCTACCAAGATGAAAACTTGCATTAGATATACATTTTGGATTGTGTGTATGGTATTTTATTTTTCCATATACGTTTTAACATTGTTTATATTCATGTTTTAATTGCTTTTATACGTTTTTTCTATATATAGATTATCTTGAAATGGCATATTGGAAATATATTTGTTAACACGCCCACTTTAGTCCTATTGGCCCCATGGTAACTAATTGGAACATATGTGTGTGTATTTATTTTGCTCCTTATTTACACTTGTTACATGCCTAGTCAGCTGAGAAACGTGTTGCATCTTTTATATGTTTTAAAATAAAACTGTGATTTTAAGTAGTCTACCTTTTAACTACTTTTTCACTTTGGAACACTTTACACAACTTATTCAAACCATTTGAAAGAACAATCCAGGGAGACATGGTTCAGACAGCTGGTGTCTGTAACATACAGCCTGCCTTGTTTGCACGATTTAATTGTGCAAACTGGAATGTGAGTACCCATTTTGTATATTTTCTTGGAATCATTCTGTTAAAAGTTTAACCTACACTAGGAGAAGTTCTGTGTCCTTTATATTTTTAAAGGCTACAACATCCAGTATCCAGTCTACTGAAATCTGAGGGAGACCTTGCCCCAATCAGTCAGCTGGAGACTAATCTGGGTGTAAGTTGGCTAATTTTGTAATATTGTTTGGCCAGCCAGTCTTTTGGCACCTCAGGACCTAAATATTATGCAATTGCAAGAAGATAGACAACGTGACATTCTCATAACTGTGTAACTTAAGCAATCTATATAAAACAAATAAAATATCAGTGTATAAAGATCAGAACAAAAAAGAATCCTCACACTCTAAAGCAAGACGTGGAGTCCACTGATAAAAGCAAAACTTCTTTATTCTTTCTTAATTCCTAAAAACATAGATGCAGTAGGTAAAAGTTGGCTTTAGAGTCCAAGGATTCTTTTGTGTATTGGCGGAGTTGAATCTGGAGGCGTTGGTGAGGCTTCTCTATCCTGGACACTTGAAGCGTGGAGCCTTTGTTCCAGGAGGTACTCTTTTTTGGTTGCACTGAGCACACAGCTTGAAATAAGCTGTACGAGTAGTGGAGGGGGGGGGGCAGTTTTGGGATCTGGAGTGCATACCAGGGACTCTTTGCATTATAGAAAGGTAACCAATATATTATTATTATCGTTTATTTTTACAGCACCACAAAATTGTGTAAGGCTGAGTACAACAGTAGGGATATATATATATATATATATATATATATATATATATATATATATATATATATACAGTATATAAAAATGATGACACATATTTATGGTAAGATACAAATACATAAAGAAATAAAAGTGCTCTACCAATAACAGCTCAGTGGCTTATGGTGAGTTACCACATAGGAGCTGTGCTCTTTTAGTCCAATTGTGCTTTTGACAGAGAAGAACTTTCCTGATGTATATCCGTCTGTTTCTGCCTAGTAAGGTCAGTCCAGCCCCAAAATACCAGGCAATCCCTTTCTGAACAAGAAACATGACAACCCCAGATGATCGCTTTGGTCTTCTGTGGGTCTAGTCAGTGAGGTGCAGCCATATTTCTCTAGGCACATTGGGCAAGGAGTAAACATCTGGTGTCCCCATCACCCTTAGGGAGACTTCCCCAAGGTCATAATTTAAATGCATACAGAAAGAGAAGCACCTCATCGGGAATGGACAACACCGCAGTGGCTTGTTCTATGGCTAGTTACCACCTAAGAGCAGCCTCTTTTAGCCTAATTGTGATACAAATGCATTACAGACTAAACAAAACAGGTTGGTAAAGAAAGGGGAGGGTCCCGTTCTGAAGAGCTTACAGTCTGCAGAACATCAGAGTAAAAGTAATAGGAATCTTGTTACAGAAAAACGAATACCAGCCTAATGTAAATATATATAATTTACTATTCCACTAATAATAAATATAGATAAAAGTCTAATCTTATACTCGTCCAGTCCACTGCAGTTTCTTACTAGCCTTGGGCTAGTGGAACTTTCCAGCTCTGTCTGTATGCAAACGTCTATGCTGGGCTCCTATACATCAAATATTTCTGCTCATTTATGTAAGAGGAATCAAAGTCTGTTTGTTCTATGAATAAGTTTGTGCATTTAATCGGGTGGTTGTGAACAGGTGCTAGATTGGTTGTAATTAAGCTGATTGAGACAGTGCAGGATATATGGAGACAGGCACACAAGCTATGATATGTCTCCTGGGGAAGGACAATCATGAATTCTGTTTTTGGAACACACATCAATTATCTCATGATCATAAGAATTCTAGATGGGTCTAAGACCATGGTAAATAGTATACAAGTAAAACCTTATGGCAACAGATACAAAAACAATTTATATCCAAATTAATTTAATAAAAATAAATATGACTCTTAGCCATAGTACAAGAACATAATACGTAAATAGTTCATTATTATTATTACCTTATATTTGTAATGTGTATCTTTTAAGGAGTTGTGTATCACTTTGCAGCACTTTTATAGCTTTAATTCTATTGTGCTGGCTTATTTCTTATCTGAGAATCATTCCCGACAAAGCTGAAATGCATATTAGTTCATTTCAGTTTTGAATAGAGGTGCATCTGTAATACAGTTTTATTAGCAAAAATGCTTCAAGTAAAAGCTGTTGTTTTAGTGAGAGTTTTTACTGTGCACAGGCAAGTGGAGCACGTCTATTTTGGTGCAGTGCACCAGCATTTTAAACAACGTGTCTACTCTAGAAAAGCCTGCATCAATGACTCAATTTACATGATACAACAAAAAACAGCTCCCTGAGTAGGCACATTGTTTGAAATGCACGTGCTAGATGCAGATCTCACAGCTATCCCCCATTTTACAAGACTTTCCTAGTTTGGGAGCTTTGTCCGCTGTTTTTCCTCTAGCCCTGCAGGACCATAGCAAACTCCTGGTCTGCCAAAGACTTTGTAACCACATCCCCAACCTCTCCCTGACCCACCCAACTCTGTCCCCTCTCTCCCATAAAGCTGTGCATCCCTGGTATGTTCCACACAAGATCTCCCTGACTCGGACACTAGCTTCCCAGTCCCAGATAGTCTCTGAAAACTGTTGGAAAGTATATTGATATGCTTCAGGTGCCCCATGCACTGTAAAGCTATCAATTAAATAGTGAAAGCTTTAATTTAAAGATTTTTTTTTTTTTGCTAAAACAATTGTAATGCAGAATTGTAAGTTTTTCAAACTGTAATGCTTTTATGCATATTTCAATTTAGCTGGAATGTCCCTTTACCTTTTCTGGAGTATTAGCCTATCCACAAGAGCTAAATTTTCTACTTCTTGTACAAGGAGAATCAGTGCAAGACTGAGAAAGAGTGTACTTTTGTAGCACTCAACAACCAGTATTCAAATAGATACACAATGGGTAACAGAAAGAAAGATATATTTAGAGTACGTATCGAGTTTGAGGCATATAAAACTTAACTTTTATTAAAATTAATAATGATAAAATAAATGAAAACAAAACAACTTAAATATTAAAAACACGGTAACAGTACACCTGGGAATTAAGTGCATAAAGGTGAGTGGAGAAAAAAACCCCACTGACAGGGGGTCTAATAGGCTGACAGTCGCGAGCAATGTCACGACAGGACAAAAAATATTTATTATTTATTACAGACACAAGAGCCTCCTGTCAGGCAGTTTATATAATCTGGAAATAGGTCAAAGATAGAGAAATGGGTGCGGGTACTCCCTGAAGGTAATAATACATCGATTGTAGGGTGTATATAGTTAATATATATATCCCTTGATCCGGGTTTATTCAAAAAATAAAAAATTAAAAATAATCCGCTGTTATATAAGTTAAACCGTCAGATTGTTATATTGTGCTAGGATAGGGGGTAATATTCCCACCTTAGTGATGTGCCCAGGTATTATATATAACACAAATGTGTGCTGTATAAAGTGGCTCAACAATACTTATAAAATTGATGGTGTTTCTCACATAGAGTATTTCTTAGACCTATAATATAGCAGAATCACTTGAAAGCAATTCCAGAACTGTAGTGGTTATAGAATTATTACTGACAGATAAGCGTAATATAATGCATAGCCCCTCACTGTCATATAGATCTGCTATTCGTTATTATCTCATCATAGTCTATAATATTTAAGAGACAATATGCAATAGCTATATCAACAGTTTGAGTAAGTGTTAAAAAAAAAAGCCTTGTTGTGAAACATGTTAGGGGAGCGGGGACTCTAGGTCTTGCTCCGGTTGTGTGTGTGTGTAAAAACATTTTTAACTTGCGGTACGGTACCCTAGGTGCCTAATATTGTCCAGCGTACTTGCTACTAATAATCTTTAACAGTATGATGTGGACTTATAGTCTAGCAATGAACGATTAACGTGTTACTTTGTTGTAGTGATTCTAAACTTTTCTCTCTTCACTCATTAATTTAACTGGTGCTCATTCTCCAATAGGGTGATTTAATTTTACAATATCCCCATTCTTGATCCGGTTCTCCTATCAGAAACGGCATTTCTAATAATTTAACTATTTGTGTTCTCCATACACGTACTCAAAGACAGTCCTGATTTATAGACTGGTGGGACTTGTGTCCTTAGTATAACAGCAAGCTCCCGACACAGGCCTCGCTTCCATTGAGTCGTTAAAAATGGAGCCTGTAAGCTACCGAAGCGGCTGACAGCTAAAAGTAATTTACGGCTCCATTTTAATACCAGGTTTCCATTGAAATATTTTGCGGATAGCGTGCAGTCACTCTTTTCGTGTAGCTGTAAGTTAACGTTGTGTTAACGCTTCCATCTGATGTCAGATTTCTTGAAAATCAATTAGTTGCTAAGGTAACCCAACCTTACGCTATAGAATTTACGTTTAACGTCCGTGCTCCTTACCGGTGATCACCTCTCAAGAAAAATAAAGAAACACTTATCCATATTTTTAATAATCAAATATTATTTTCTAATATAATTATATTTACCACTTCATAAATATAAGTAATATTTATTGCTGCCCTAGGCATAGGTCTAGTTTGCATTCTGTAGATATGTTCTTGCATATATTATTATATTTAAATATATACTGATATTTCTATTAGAATATAAGTTCAACTATTTCTATACATGAGCCAACAATAAATATTACTTATAACAATTTATTTCTACATTAAAACACTTGCATTATTTGCAAGTTTTATAATTTAAATAGAAAATAGGTCTCAAAAAGCACAATTTTCCTCTTTTACACCTAGTTGAGCTGGGTGTAATATTTCTCAATGTATCGACAGCCTCCGACAGTGTATTAACGGTTAGCGCTTTCATTGGAAACCTGGTATAATTTATCGATTAACGGCTTCTATTACTTTCTATGGGACGTGAAGATCTTTTCGGCAGCCGAAGTCCGGCTGCCGATATTGAGGTATAACGTGCCATTGGAAACAGTCGATAAACGATATTGCTTCCGACAGCATATTTATCGGTTTGCGAGTGCACGCAAACTGAATTACGACTCAATGGAAGCGAGCCCACAATTGGCATTTGTGTTTGATAATGCATATTTAACGCATAAAAGTCCAAAAACATATATTTACGCTAATTGGGGTGGACTTGACATTATATAAATATTACTTCGGACTCCCCACCATTGCAGTCTGACATTAGCACAGTACATATATTTATACTCCAGCAGGATTTTATTTAAAACTCAGTATTAATGAATTATACAAATCAATTATATTGACCTGCTGTCTATACACAGTACTGTTGTATAATTGCGTTCTGACAAGCACTGTTTATTTCTCACTATTTCTCACTATTCTTATACCCAAACTGTAATCCGCAGTAAACTTTTGTACCAATGTTGGATTTGGGTTTTTTCCACTAGAGTATAACACCATCATATGTGACATTTTAAACCTGTAGATATTTAATAACATGGGAATAAGACTCTGTATTATTTAGTGCCTTCCACTTCCTAACCCAATATGGGTAGTGGAAGAATAAAGACACCTACCTGGGTCCATTACAGTAATTAATTGCTGAAAGCTGATATCTACATTTCCCACAAGTGAATCATACTGATTACCCGCGTCACATTTTGTCACTTACTCAAACTGTTGATATAGCTATTGCATATTGTCTCTTAAATATTATAGACTATGATGAGACAATAACGAATAGCAGATCTATATGACAGTGAGGGCTTGCATTATATTACGCTTATCTGTCAATAATAATTCTATAACCACTACAGTTCTGAAATTGCTTTCAAGTGATTCTGCTATATTATAGGTCTAAGAAATACTCTATGTGAAAAACACCATCAATTTTATAAGTATTGTTGAGCCACTTTATACAGCACACATTTGTGTTATATATAATACCAGGGGACATCACTAAGGTGGGAATATTACCCCCTATCCTAGCACAAATTAACAATCTGACGGTTTAACTTATATAACAGCGGATTATTTTTTATTTTTTTAATAAACCCGGATCAAGGGATATATATATTAACTATATACACCCTACAATCAATGTATTATTACCTTCAGGGAGTACCCGCACCCATTTCTCTATCTTTGACCTATTTCCTGATTATATAAACTGCCTGACAGGAGGCTCTTGTGTCTGTAATAAATAATAAATATTTTTTGTCCTGTTGTGACATTGCTCGCGACTGTCAGCCTATTAGACCCCCTGTCAGTGGGGTTTTTTTCTCCACTCACCTTTATGCACTTAATTCCCAGGTGTACTGTTACCGTGTTTTTAATATTTAAGTTGTTTTGTTTTCATTTATTTTATTGTTATTAATTTTAATAAAAGTTAAGTTTTATATGCCTCAAACTCGATACGTACTCTAAATATATCTTTCTTTCTCTTACCCATTGTGTATCTATTTGAATACTGGTTGTTGAGTGCTACAAAAGTACACTCTTTCTCAGTCTTGCACTGATTCTCCTTGTACATATTGCCTCATATGTGTACAGCACCTGCCCTATATTATAATTTAGATTTAGCCTCATATCTAGGCTGTATCTCATAGAAATGAATGAAGGGCAACAACCGTAGTAGTGCCATCGTTACTCCTCTCTAGCCTTTGACGATTTTCTACTTCTTATATGGTTTGGCAAGTAGAAGAACATGGGCTATATCATATCTGAGATGTCATCAGGACATGTAACACTAAAGAGGAAGACAATAAGGGTAAAAAAACCTGTTCTTTTTATGTAGTTTAATCATGCACTGTAACAGTTTGGTTGGCTGAGAGTGTTGCAGCCTTCTTATTTAACAGATAACAACATTATGGGCTCCATGTACTAAGCAGTCAGTGAGCTACCCGCAACAAATCTCGCGTCAAAACTCGCAAACTGATATGTACAAAGTCGTCAACTATGTTCAAACTCGCATCTTTAAAATTGCGAGCGTACTTATCCGCCAAACCTCGCTACCTCTCCATTTTTCACTGTAATTAGACACATTTGACCACCAACTCGCCAAAAACGAATGTACTAAAAAATCTATTTGTCCGCTCGCTACAATTTCCGCTCCCACCTCGTTATTTTTGCCTTGCCACCTTTTAGGTGGCGGGCAAGGTACAAAACAATAGGAAAGTCAATCTAGACGCCAGTCTAGACATATATAAAAGGCAGTAATATCAGCATTGTACAGCATAACTGGCGTCTAATTTGTCTCTCATTTCCATGTACATAAATTGCGCCAAATTTGTCGACTGTAATTAAAGAGTAATCTATATTTTAAATTTGTATTGTATAGTTGTCAATCTTTATAATTATTTTTATATTAATATTTATATATTATCAGATCCAGATGAAGCCATATCCAAATTGTAAATAAATATTACAAAAATAACGCTCTGTTATCACTCTTCAAAAATTTTTGAACAATAATAAAGTTGTTTAGATAAGTTGAACTTTTATAGGAGCAAAATTCTATTCCCGCGACTACTATGATGTTCGTGACACCTTGCATGTCACGTGTTAATAATTGGCCAGACAATTCAACTGAAAGTTAAGTACATCAGCTTAGTCGCGGCGAGCGAGGCGTCAAATTTATCAATAATCCGCCACTGCTCGCGGCGGGCTAGACTTGTCTATTTATTGGGGGATTATTAGTACATAGTGACAGCAGACACCATTTCGCCCGCGGCGAGTAACGGCGAGTTTATCCGCGTCTAAAATGACGGATGAATTGACGGCTTAGTACATGGAGCCCTATAGGTTGCTGTAGAATTTAGAGGTAAAGTTGCTGGACATGCATTCTGTAGAGTATCATGATCACACCACATTCTGTACATAGCACTGTAGGCTGATGTTACAGCAGGTGATGCTTCATGTGACACTGTAGGCTGATGTTACAGCAGGTGATGCTACATGTGACACTGTAGGCTGATGTTACAGCAGGTGATGCTTCATGTGACACTGTAGGCTGATGTTACAGCAGATGATGCTTCATGTGACACTGTAGGCTGATGTTACATCAGGTGATGCTTCATGTGACACTGTAGGCTGATGTTACAGCAGGAGATGCTTCATGTGACACTGTAGGCTGATGTTACAGCAGGTGATGCTTCATGTGACACTGTAGGCTGATGTTACAGCAGGTGATGCTTCATGTGACACTGTAGGCTGATGTTACAGCAGGTGATCCTTCATGTGACACTGTAGGCTGATGTTACAGCAGGTGATGCTTCATGTGACAATGTAGACTAATGTTACAGCAGGTGATGCTTCATGTGACACTGTAGACTGATGTTACAGCAGGTGATCCTTCATGTGACACTGTAGGCTGATGTTACAGCAGATGATGCTTCATGTGACACTGTAGACTAATGTTACAGCAGGTGATGCTTCATGTGACACTGTAGGCTGATGTTACAGCAGGTGATGCTTCATGTGACACTGTAGACTGATGTTACAGCAGGTGATGCTTCATGTGACACTGTAGGCTGATGTTACAGCAGGTGATGCTTCATGTGACACTGTAGACTGATGTTACAGCAGGTGATGCTTCATGTGACACTGTAGGCTGATGTTACAGCAGGTGATGCTTCATGTGACACTGTAGGCTGATGTTACAGCAGGTGATGCTTCATGTGACACTGTAGGCTGATGTTACAGCAGGTGATGCTTCATGTGACACTGTAGACTGATGTTACAGCAGGTGATGCTTCATGTGACACTGTAGGCTGATGTTACAGCAGGTGATGCTTCATGTGACACTGTAGGCTGATGTTACAGCAGGTGATGCTACATGTGACACTGTAGGCTGATGTTACAGCAGATGATGCTTCATGTGACACTGTAGACTGATATTACAGCAGGTGATGCTTTATGTGACACTGTAGACTGATGTTACAGCAGGTGATGCTTCATGTGACACTGTAGGCTGATGTTACAGCAGGTGATGCTTCATGTGACACTGTAGACTGATGTTACAGCAGGTGATGCTTCATGTGACACTGTAGGCTGATGTTACAGCAGGTGATGCTACATGTGACACTGTAGGCTGATGTTACAGCAGGTGATGCTTCATGTGACACTGTAGGCTGATGTTACAGCAGATGATGCTTCATGTGACACTGTAGGCTGATGTTACAGCAGGTGATGCTACATGTGACACTGTAGGCTGATGTTACAGCAGGTGATGCTTCATGTGACACTGTAGACTGATGTTACAGCAGGTGATGCTTCATGTGACACTGTAGACTGATGTTACAGCAGGTGATGCTTCATGTGACACTGTAGGCTAATGTTACAGCAGGTGATGCTTCATGTGACACTGTAGACTGATGTTACAGCAGGTGATGCTTCATGTGACACTGTAGGCTGATGTTACAGCAGGTGATGCTTCATGTGACACTGTAGGCTGATGTTACAGCAGGAGATGCTTCATGTGACACTGTAGGCTGATGTTACAGCAGAGGATGCTTCATGTGACACTGTAGACTGATGTTACAGCAGGTGATGCTTCATGTGACACTGTAGGCTGATGTTACAGCAGGTGATGCTTCATGTGACACTGTAGGCTGATGTTACAGCAGGTGATGCTTCATGTGACACTGTAGGCTGATGTTACAGCAGGTGATGCTTCATGTGACACTGTAGGCTGATGTTACAGCAGGTGATGCTTCATGTGACACTGTAGACTGATGTTACAGCAGGTGATGCTTCATGTGACACTGTAGACTGATGTTACAGCAGGTGATGCTTCATGTGACACTGTAGACTGATGTTACAGCAGGTGATGCTTCATGTGACACTGTAGGCTGATGTTACAGCAGGTGATGCTTCATGTGACACTGTAGGCTGATGTTACAGCAGGTGATGCTTCATGTGACACTGTAGGCTGATGTTACAGCAGGTGATGTTTCATGTGACACTGTAGGCTGATGTTACAGCAGGTGATGTTTCATGTGACACTGTAGGCTAATTTTACAGCAGGTGATGCTTCATGTGACACTGTAGGCTGATGTTACAGCAGGTGATGCTTCATGTGACACTGTAGGCTAATGTTACAGCAGGTGATGCTTCATGTGACACTGTAGGCTGATGTTACAGCAGGTGATGCTTCATGTGACACTGTAGACTGATGTTACAGCAGGTGATGCTTCATGTGACACTGTAGGCTGATGTTACAGCAGGTGATGCTTCATGTGACACTGTAGACTGATGTTACAGCAGGTGATGCTTCATGTGACACTGTAGACTGATGTTACAGCAGGTGATGCTTCATGTGACACTGTAGGCTGATGTTACAGCAGGTGATGCTTCATGTGACACTGTAGGCTAATGTTACAGCAGGTGATGCTTCATGTGACACTGTAGGCTGATGTTACAGCAGGTGATGCTTCATGTGACACTGTAGACTGATGTTACAGCAGGTGATGCTTCATGTGACACTGTAGGCTGATGTTACAGCAGGTGATGCTACATGTGACACTGTAGACTGATGTTACAGCAGGTGATGCTACATGTGACACTGTAGGCTGATGTTACAGCAGGTGATGCTACATGTGACACTGTAGGCTGATGTTACAGCAGTTGATCCTTCATGTGACACTGTAGACTAATGTTACAGCAGGTGATGCTTCATGTGACACTGTAGACTAATGTTACAGCAGGTGATGCTTCATGTGACACTGTAGACTAATGTTACAGCAGGTGATGCTTCATGTGACACTGTAGACTAATGTTACAGCAGGTGATGCTTCATGTGACACTGTAGGCTGATGTTACAGCAGGTGATGCTACATGTGACACTGTAGACTGATGTTACAGCAGGTGATGCTACATGTGACACTGTAGACTGATGTTACAGCAGGTGATGCTACATGTGACACTGTAGGCTGATGTTACAGCAGTTGATCCTTCATGTGACACTGTAGACTAATGTTACAGCAGGTGATGCTTCATGTGACACTGTAAGCTGATGTTACAGCAGGTGATGCTTCATGTGACACTGCAGACTGATGTTACAGCAGGAGATGCTGAATTTAGATTATATTACTATTCATACAGAACTTAACTATGATATGGTTGTAGACCATAACATATTTTTTTTTTTTTTTTTGGGGGGGGGGGTTGACTACAAAGCTAAATAGCAAAGATAAAGGGTTCCTGGTGGGGGATCTCATATGCTGCTGCTTATTCCAACTTTTATCTTTTTATAACCCTTTACATGTAAAAAGCACTAACCCTCTTTCACATTGTCAGGTGTGTTAAGGCTGCAGATGTGAGGTTGTGCTGTTTGTGATTGGTTGGTACCTGTTTGACACACTTGCAGAGTGCAGATACTGCTTTGATTTATTAAGTGGCCATGCAAGGGTTAAAATTTTTATATGTGTACCTGAAATGTATGTGAGTGGGCATGCGTTAGTTGTTTGTTGAGCCTAGAGACTTAAGCTGTTTTTTTACTGTGCGCAAGGGTTTCTGCGCCTGCCTTTGTGTGGCGTAAAACATCGATTCTGCGCGCTTAAGTTCATGTGCTGCCTTTGTGATAACGACTGCCGACGCCAGTTCTATTTTAGTCTATGGGAGTAAAAACTGCTCACGCTGTGGAGAATCTATGCGTGTAAACTTGAGTGCTGAGCCAGGTTTGTAATTGCGATATGTTTTTTAAAAAATGGCGACGCTGGTTTCTGTGCACTTCGCCAAGTATGAGCCAATAAAGAGTGGCGTACGCATATAGCTCCGGAGCTGGACACAGCCATTGAGAGTGACATACACTTACAGCTCGTGAGCCAATAAAGAGCAGAATACACATCCAGCAACCAGTTGTCTCTTGTTCAGTTGCTGCAGTGGATTAAATATATGATTAGCATGGGAGGGGGGCTATTTAAAAATCAAATGTGCTAAACAATTAGAAGATTTTATTATATTAGATTGTTCTTCAAAGTATGCAGGTCATTACAAATATATGGTATACAATAAAGGATAATAAATATTCAAGCTCACATATACTCTGTATATGTTATAGTTTCAGATACTTTTGTGTTGTATTTCAAGATAATAAAAATTTAAACAGTTTTATTTTATTTATTTTTTTAATTAGCTTCTCTTTGCGGTTCACTGCATTTTCATTTGTTTGTACCTAGCATCTCCTGTAACTTATTTTTTGTTTTTTAACTTTTTTTTTTTCTTCCTTTTTTTTTTTTTTTTTTTTAAAAGGCCCTTCTATCTTGGCAGGCACTCTATACCCATAAAATCAGGTCTAATCTCCCAGCTTGGCACGCTCTGCGATTTCTTTGATTACAGAACTGGTGGCGTAGGGCCCTTTTTTGACGAGCCGAAATAGATAATTACAAACATAAATTACATTCACTCGGCAGCTCCTGTTCTCAGTATGTTAATAAGGTGATACTAACTTGTCTGAACTGCAATTTTTCCCCATAAGTTTTGAATTTGACGGTGGACAAAGCAATCTCTTGTCCAAATCGTATTCTGCTTTAAAAATACCAAGTCACAACAAAGTCTATATTCTGCAAATGTTTTTTAATATAATGCTTATTTACTGTGAATATAAAGTAATATTCCAACCCGCACCCCTGTTCAGTAAGATTTTTTTAAACAGCAGTTAAATATGCCCTTGAGAAATTTAACTCGGCAGGATTGCGGATTTCCAAAAACACTCTAATCTAATCTGTTTAAAGGTAAAGGTACAAATACATGTGTAGAAAGAAAAAGTATATTTATCCACCCTTTTGTATCTGAACATTTAGGAAAATTGTTGGTGGAGATATCCCTGTCTGGTAACAATGGAAGCATTTTATAGCAAATTACTATGCTTTAGTTTATTCTTGTTGTGATGCACACATAACTGTCTTGGAATGAAAAATAAAAATAAATAGTACTTTACTACATAATGGTAAAGAACACATTTATTATGGTGGGGGGGGGGGGTTGTGATGGGAAACTGAGCTTTTAGATGAGTTAAAGCTCAAAACGTACTTGTTACTTTTGGTAGCCAGCAACAATATATATTTAAAGGGACATTATCCACAATATACATTTTATAAGCATTGTACTGGGATTAATCCCCACCTCCCTCTAGTTAAGGGTGCTGCCAGCTTCAATTCTAGATTTCACTGCATTCCAGTGCTGACATGTAACCAGCTCAGTGCAATGGAGTAGAATGGCTCAGCATTTTAGGGGTTAACTGGAGGAAGGGAGAATCTTTCAGAGTGGTATTTGTTTTCTTAAAAAAATAATACTTAAATTTGCTATGAATCTTTTTGTCCCTTCAACAACTTGTTCTTTAGCATTGTGACTGCTCATTGTTAAAGGGACAGTAAAGTTATAATTTGACATTCATGATTCAGACAGAGCATACCATTTTAAACAACTTTTCAATTTACTTCTATTATTTAATTTGCTTCCTTCTTTACCATTTTAAACAACTTTTTATTTTACTTCTATTATTTAATTTGCTTCCTTCTAGGATAGCTCAGGAGCAGCAAAGAACCTAGACTCTAGCTGCTGATTGGTGGCTTCATATGTATATACCGATTGTTATTGGCTCACCCATGTGTTCCATTAGAAACCAGTAGTGCATTGCTGCTCCTTCAACAAATAAAACCAAGAGAATTAAGCAAATTTGATAATAGAACTAAACTGGAAATCTGTTTAAAATTGTATGTTCTACCTAAATTATTAAAGAAAAATGTTGGCTTCCATGTCCATTTAAGTCTTATTAAGCCTATTGTGCTTTTCAAATAGAGTTTTCCTATACAAATGGTCAACCCTAATCTGAAGAAAAAAAAGAAGAAGATAATTCTCGAGTAATTAAGGATTTTTTTTTACAGGTAACCAGAAACGTATAATTTGACCTGTATGGAGTCAGGGGAGATACAGTTATATATATATATATATATATATATATATATATATATATATATATATATATAGTGAGCAGTCCTTCAGTCATGGAAGAGGGGCATACTTTAGTGAGCAGTCCTTCAATCATGGAAGAGGGGCTACTATAGTGAGCAGTCCTTCAGTTATAGAAGAGGGGCATACAAGTCTAGGCCTGAGGCAGATGTTGGTTGCAGGAGACTCTATTTTTAGGACGGTTGAAAGGGTAATTAGTCATCCACATCCCTTAACTAGAACAGTTTTCTGTCTTCCAGGGGCTTCTGCTAGGCATATTGTGGAGCGGAAAGAAACATTGTTAGAGGCATCTGGGTCTGATTCTGCATATTGGCACTAATGACGGAATCAGCAGGAGATGGAGTGTCCTGAAAAATGACTTCAAGGAGTTAGTTAGCAAGCTTAAAGCAAGGACCTCCAAGGTAACTTTTTTGAGATTTTACCAGTGCCATGTGCTAACTCAGTAAGGCAGAAAGAACTAAAGGCAGTTAATTTATAGTTAAAAATATGGTGCAAAAATTAGAGATTTGACTTTTTGAGTACTGGACTGGTAGCACCTGAATGATATGGGTGTAGGTGTGTTGTGGGAAAGGGTGGTAAGCACGCTTAGAGAATCTTTTAAACTAGGCAAAGGAGGAGGAGGGTCAGTTCAAACATAATAGAACAGACAGATCAGCCTGTGAATATGACAGACTTAGAATATCTCAAGGAATGGATGACAGAAGAGTTCACTTAGGAAATGTCACATTAAAAAGTTTGGAGGATAGCGCACTAATTAGCAGCAGAAAGCACATGGAAATTAAATATATGGCAGCAAATGCAAGAAGGATGACGGGATTAAAATTGGGGAGCTGGAGCTCTTAGTTGCAGAAGAAGACTATGATATCAGAATAACTGAAACCTGGTGGGATGATTCACATGACTAGGCAGTTAACTCAGAGGGTTATACTTTATTTAGGAGGGACAGGAGTAATAAAAGGGTTGGAGGAATTGTCATGTACCTTAAACCTACAATAAGGGAAGATATTTATGATGATATAGGGGATAATGTAGAGACACTGTGGGTTGAAATAAAGAATGGGGAAAAAAATCCTAAATAAATATTACTAGGAACATGCTACAAGCCCCCCAAGATTAGTGACATGGAAGAAACTAAACTACTAATGCAAATAGGAAAGGCTGCTCATAATACCAGTGATGTAATTATGGGAGATTTTAACTATCCTGACATAAACTGGGCCAATGAAACTAGTAATACAGCTAAGGAAGATTTATTTTTAAATGTTCTCAAAGATTACTGTGTGTCACAATTAATAGAGGAAGCAACTAGGAATAAAGCTAAATTGGATTTAGTGCTATCAAACAATATAGAAATAATATCAAACATAAAAGTCAGAACATTTGATCTTAACATGGTCACATTTGACATCACTTTCCATATACAGTGTTATAAGGGTTCAACTAGATCAGGTTTTTCCGGTGGTAATTCCAACAGAGGGGGGGGGGGCACGAAAGGGGACACTCAAGACAGATATCAACTGAGGGGGAACAGGATAAATTCAAAATACAAACCTACAATGTAATAAATCTTTCAAAATTTAATCCCACTGAGTTGCATGTAAAAGTACTATTTTATGGTCTTAATTTTGTGCCAACGGTCAATTTTAATCTTTTTTAGACCATTTTAGATATTAACAAGTTTATATGCAATGTTACTTTACGTAGACATTTTTCTGAGCGTGATAATGAAAACCTAGAAAGTGTTGGTGGTCAGGTATCACCATCAGGTGATGGTGGTTTGTGTAATAACATAAAGTTTCAAGAAGCATGTGATGTTTTGTCCTTACAGGAGTTGTATAATGAAGGGCAACCTATTGTATCTCAAAAAGGCAAAATTAAAACTTTTAAAAGGAAATCCATCTTTTATCCGATACACAGTAGAAGTCCTTTGTTGTTTTTTCGTAGAGTGGAAACTGATTTAGTGGCTCTTAAGGAGCAGAACACTAGAACCACTTCTAATTTGTCTGTAGCAGAGCATAAAGCACTGTGTGAGCTTCAAAATAATCACGATTTGGTAGTTTGTACTGCCGACAAAGGTGGTTCTGTTGTTCTGTTGGATAGAAGTGATTATATTTCAGAGTCCTTGTGACAGCTTACTGATACAGAAAATTATACCGTTTTGCTTGGGGATCCTACGGAAACCTTCAAGAGAGAATTGGCTGACTTATTAGATGATGCGGTACACAATGGTTTTTTTGGATAAGGAAAAGAGAAGAGGAACAGAGGCGCCAAGCATGGCCTAGTAACGTCAGGGCACCAGACGACACAGGACCAACAAGATAGAAATATACTCACAAGTGAGGCGCACCCTTATGGTGCTATTGTAGCAGACTGGAACTATATACGTGGTCCAGCTCACATCACAACCAGCTAGAGGTCCGAAACCAGATGATTCTTAGGATGGCCTATTGGTTGAGTCCTGGAGATGGAAAAAGGCACAAAAACATAGCCCAGTACCATTTAAACCAGGAGGATAGAATTTTTAAAGTTGCACTTACAATAGGCGAAGCACCACCAGGTGCAATATCAGCGTTACTGGGACCTCTCAGCCGCCCAGTGGACTGCGAATTCCAGCCAGCAGGATGAAGGGGATCCCAATAAAAAAAATTGAAAATCCAGCAAACGAAAAAATTCTGCCCCCACAGATTAGGAAAAAAATAGTGGCAAGTGTATAATAAAAAGTTCTTTATTTTAAAATCAAGCGACGCGTTTCTCAGCCACTCCAGGGCTGTTTCATCAGGCCAGTAACAGCAGCACATGAAGTAAATGGGAGTGTACTGAGTGCACACCACTCTCTTTATTTTTTTTGGATAAGGATACCTCTGATTTTTTGTATGTTGAGTATCCAAAAGTTCCATTGTTTCATCATCTACCTAAAATACATAAGTCCATTGTAAATGTACAAGGTAGACCTTATAGTCAATGGTATTGATTCTTTATTTGAGCCCCTATCCCAGTGGATGGACATGATATTGCAACCTTTGGCCAATTCTCTCTTGAGAGACACAAAGCATCTCATGCAGAGTATGGATTAGTAATTTGGGATAATACATCAGGGTGGCTAACCATAAACGTTACAGCACTTTACTCTTCTATACCTGATGATAAGGGTTTAATAGCTGTTGAATATTTTTTGTCCCGGTATTCTGATTTTGATATCCCATTCCAAACATTTATTCTTCGAGTGGTCTCTTTTCTGTTGACCCATAATTATTTTGAATTTGAGGGTTTTTGCTATCTGCAGAGGCGTGGGACAGCTATGGGGGCGAAATTTGCCCCCTCATACACCAACCTGTACATGGGTTGGTGGGAGCTCACCCAAGTCTATGCAGATAGCAACCCCTATAGACAGTATATATCCCAGTACAAAAGATTTATTGACAATTTGCTTTTGGTATGGCATGGGGGAGAGACACTGGCCAAAGAATTTTTGACTTGGTTGAACTGCAATATGGTTGGATTAAAGTTCACCTTTGAGTTCAACCATAAAAGTATTAATTATTTGGATGTGACATTGGTTGGACAGTCAGATGGCACAGTAGGCTTTAAGGTCTATCGCAAACCGATTGCGGGCAACATGTGTCTTCATGCAAAGAGCTGCCCTCCTAGGCATGTCCCTTATGCCATAGCCAAAGATCAATTTGTAAGGACCAGGCGAAATTGTTCCAATAATATCACATACCAATTGGAAGCCAGTTTGCTAACTAAAAGATTAAAAGAAAGAGTCTATAGTAAAGCTGATATAGCCAAAGCTCAAAAGGAGGTTGAAAGTGTAGGAAGAGAAAACTTTTTGAAGGATTCTTGCAAAAGTGATAAAAACCTATAAAGGGGTAACGTTTGTTAAGAGTTATAGTACGCGGTATAATGAGATCTGCAAGATAGTACGCAAGCACTTCAACACATTATCTGCTAATGATAGGCTTGTAGATGTTGTTAAACAAGGCATCAGATGATCCTACAGACGTGTTAAGTTGATAGGAAATATGGTCTCTCCTTCGAAATTGCCTCAGATTTCAAACAGGCAGAGCTCATGGTTAGCCCACAATGGGATGTTTCGATGTAAACATAAAAAATGTAAGCCCTGCGATAAAGTGTTTATCACTAATAGTTTCAGGTCTATGGTTGCAAGGGAATTTTTTTGAAATTTTTGGATGTTTAAATTGTACATGCTGCTATGTAGTCTATCTCATGTATACAGTGCAATTTACAATATGTAGGATTAACGACACATGATGTTCGTTCACGGATACGAGAACATTTTTCATCAATTAATGTTGGTACTTCTACTGCTCCTATTGTACAACATTTTGTACGTTGTCATGATAAACATCTCTCTTCTTTCAGGTGGAACATTATTGAACAGATTCACAAACCCAGGAGAGGGGGTGATAGAGAACGTCTACTTGGAAAGAGAGAGATATTTTGGATATTTAAGTTAAAAACCAGAATGCCATTTGGCTTGAATTCTGAATATGATCTAGTTAATTATTGGGAGTAATTACTCCTAGAATTCATAAAACCATTGTTATTGATACCTATAATCTTAATAATAGTATGTGAGCAGCCATATACACATAGTTAGGATTTACATTATATATCAAGCTCACAGCGTTGCTATGTATTACGGACTTTATTTGGGATCCTATATTGTTCTAATGTTTACCCTTCTCTCTTCTCGGACAATTTTTTTTTCTTTTTTATTGGTATTGTTTTTTTTATTTTTTTTTCATATGTATAACCTATTAAATATTGTATACGCACATACATATATAGTTTTTATTTACTATGGTGTTTCAAACTGGGTGAAACAAGAATTTTTCAATAGTTACAAAAGTAACAGCAATAGCCATTTTGCAACATTTAATGTTGTGCAAATTTATCTTTTCGCCTGGTGTTTGACTTACCTGTGTGTATTTATTCACAACGTTGTGTATGTTCGTATTTACATATATTTAAACCTAATAATAATTCTTTCCAGCTCTGATTCCGAATCTATTAATATTGTTATTAATTATATTTCATATAATGCATATATATAAAAATAATCATTTGTAGTAATGTCTTGACAATTTGTGCATAAAATTACCTTCAACATAGTGTATATATATATATAGTAATTTTCTGTTATCAATTGTCAAATTACTTGTTAAAACACAGGATTCTTGTTAGTATTCCTTTAAAATATTTTAGCCAATCATGTTTGATTTGTTCCCTTTAAAAGACTTCAGCTGTACCTGGGTGTTAGGCTATGACTACGGCTTGTTAGCTGAAACGCGTAAGCCCTTCCAGGCTACACTGTTTCCTGTTACCTTGTTGATGTTGGTGGATGTTGTATCATCCTTACTACTTTTAAATCCTTGATAAAAGAATATGCTTTACCTGCACTTTGGCGGACTCCTTTTGTGCCTTCTTAAACTAAAACTTTTCATTTTAAGAAAGCAAAAATCAACGATTTAAGGAAATCTTTAAATAACATAAATTGGGACCAAGCATTCTCTAATAAAAATACAGAGGGTAAATAGATAATATTTAATACTGTGTTTAAAAAAATATACAATTCAACACATGATGAGTTCAAATCAGCATGGTTTTAGGAGAAATAGATTATGTAAAAGAATCTAATCAGATTCTATTAGGAAGTGAGTAAAAATATAGATAAAGGGGAATCAGTTGATGTGATATACTTAGATTTTGCAAAGGCGTTTGATACAGTGCCACATGAGAGATTAATGTACAAAATGAAGGGACTGGGAATAGCTGAAAATGTTAGCTCATGGATAAATAACTAGATAAAAAGACAGGGAGTAACGAGTAGTAGTAAACAGATCATACTAAAATTAGGTAATCAGTGGAGTCCACTAAGGATCAGTACTGGGTCCTGGAATTTTTAATATTTTTATTAATGACTTGGAGCAAATATTAAATAGCAACATCTCTTTTTTTTATACAAAGTTGTGTAAAGTCAATGAGGCCTATTTATCAAGCAGTCAACCGCAAATACTCTGGAATTCCGCAGCGTAATTGTGGCGAGCCTGAGTCTCCCTAGTTATCAAAGCCTACAGACCGGCAAAAGTTGAAATCTGTAACGTAACATACAATCCGCCGGTCTCAGTCCGACACAGATTGATGCTTACGTCATTACAGACTTTTGCAAGTTATCAAACTTCTAACAGGTACGCTCGCCACTATTCCGGACCAGCGTACCTAGTTTTCAATCCGCCACCCTGGAGGCCGCGGATGCCATAGGAATCAATGGGAGTCTGAAAGCAGTGAAAGCTTATGTTCGCTGCTGCCAGATATCCCATTTATTTCTATGGTAGAATAAAAGTAACATTTACACCTAACACCCTAACATAAGTCCTGAGTCTAAACACCCCTAATCTGCCGCCCCAACATCGCTGCCACCTACATAATGTTATTAGACCCTATCCCGCTGCTCCTGGAGCCCACCGCAACCTAAATAAAGTTATTAACCCCTATCCCGCCTCTCCTGGACACCGCCGCAACTAAATAAATGTATTAACCCCTATCCCACCGCTCCCGGAGCCCACCACAACTAAATAAATATATTAACCCCTATCCTGCCACTCCCGGACCCCACCGCAACTAAATAAATATATTAACCCCTATACCGCCGCTCCCAGACCCCTCGGCAACTAAACAAATGTATTAACCCCTAAACGCCTGGCCTCTCACATTACTACCACTTACTAAACCTATTAACCCTTAAACAGCATGCCCCCCACATCACCATAAACTAAATTAACCTATTAACCCCTAAACCTAACAACCCGCTAACTTTACATTAAATATTAACTCATCCCTATCTTATAATAAATTTAAACTTACCTTTAGAATTAAAATAAACTATATTAAACTACTAATTAACCTACCTTAACTATTATACTACAATTACATTAAACTATATTAAACTAATAATTAATTTATCCAAACTATTATACTACAATTACATTAAACTATATTAAACTATTAATTAACCTACCCTAACTATTATACTAAAATTACATTAAACTATATTAAACTATTAATTAACCTACCCTAACTATTATACTAAAATTACATTAAACTACAAATTAAATTATTATATTACATTTCTAAAAACCTAACCCTACTCAAGTTATTTAAATCTACAATAAAAAATTACTAAGTTACAAAAAATAAAAAAACACTGTTACAAAAAAAATAAACACTAAGTTACACAAAATAAAAAATAAATTATCAAATATTTAAACTAATTATACCTAATCTAATAGCCCTATCAAAATAAAAAAGCCCCCCCAAAATAAAAAAAAACCCTAGCCTACAATAAACTGCCAATGGCTCTTTTACCTGTAAATAAAAATACAAATACCCCCCAACAGTAAAACCCACCACCCACACAACCAAACCCCCCTCAAATAAAAACCTATCTAAAAAACTTAAGCTCCCCATTGCCCTGAAAAAGGGCATTTGTATGGGCATTGACCTTAAAAGGGCATTTAGCTCTTTTTCGGCCCAAACCAATAATCTAAAAGTGAAACCCGCCCAATAAACCCTTAAAAATAACTAACACTAACCCCCGAAGATCCACTTACAGTTTTTGAAGACCCGACATCCATCCTCAATGAAGCGGCAGAAGTCTTCATCCAAGCGGTCTGAAGTCTTCATCCAACCGGGCAGAAGTCTTCATCCAGACGGCATCTTCTAACTTCATCCATCCAGCACGGAGTGGCTCCATCTTCAAGACATCCGGCGCGGAGCATCCTCTTCTGACGACGTCATCTGAACAATGAAGTTTCCCTTTAAATGATGTCATCCAAGATGGCGTCCCTTACATAACGATTGGCTGATAGAATTCTATCAGCCAATAGGAATTAAGGTTGAAAAAATCATATTGGCTGTTGCAATCAGCCAATAGGATTGAGCTTTCATCCTATAGGATTGAGCTTGCATTCTATTGGCTGATTGGAATAGCCAATAGAATGCAAGCTCAATCCTATTGGCTCATTGGATCAGCCAATAGGATGAAAGCTCAATCCTATTGGCTGATTGCAACAGCCAATAGGATTTTTTCAACCTTAATTCCTATTGGCTGATAGAATTCTATCAGCCAATCGGAATGTAAGGTACGCCATCTTGGATGACGTCATTTAAAGGGAAACTTCATTGTTCAGAAGACGTCGTCAGAAGAGGATGCTCCGCGCCGGATGTCTTGAAGATGGAGCCGCTCCGCGCCAGATGGATGAAGATAGAAGATGCCGTCTGAATGAAGACTTCGGCCCGCTTGGATGAAGACTTCACTGAGGACTTCTGCCGCTTCGTTGAGGATGGATGTCGGGTCTTCAAAAACTGTAAGTGGATTTTCGGGGTTAGTGTTAGGTTTTTTTAAGGGTTTATTGGGTGGGTGCCCATACAAATGCCCTTTTCAGGGCAATGGGGAGCTTAGGTTTTTTAGATAGGATTTTACTTGGGGGGTTTGGTTATGTGGGTGGTGGGTTTTACTGTTGGGGGGTTGTTTGTATTTTTATTTACAGGTAAAAAAGCTGATTTCTCTAGGGCAATGCCCCGCAAAAAGCCCTTTTAAGGGCCATTGGTAGTTAATTGTAGGCTAGGGTGTTTTTTTATTTGGGGGGGCTTTTTTATTTTGATAGGGCTATTAGATTAGGTGTAATTAGTTTAAATATTTGATAATTAATTTTTTATTTTGTGTAACTTATTGTTTATTTTTTTTGTAACTTAGTAATTTTTTTTATTGTAGATTTAAATAATTTGAGTAGGGTTAGGTTTTTAGAAATGTAATATAGTTAATTTAATTTGTAGTTTAATGTAATTTTAGGATAATAGTTAGGATAGGTTAATTAGTAGTTTAATATAGTTTAATGTAAATTTAGTGTAATAGAGTAGGTTAATTAATAGTTTAATGTAATTTTAGTATAATAGGGTAGGTTAATTAATAGTTTAATATAGTTTAATGTAATTTTAGTATAATAGTTAGGGTAGTTAATTATTAGTTTAATATAGTTTAATGTAATTTTAGTATAATAGTATAGGTTAATTAATAGTTTAAAATAGTTTATTTTAATTCTAAAGGAAAGTTTAAATTTATTATAAGATAGGGATGAGTTAATATTTAATGTAAAGTTAGCGGGTTGTTAGGTTCAGGGGTTAATAGGTTAATTTAGTTTATGGCGATGTGGGGGGGCTGGCGGTTTAGGGGTTAATAGGTTTAGTAAGTGGTAGTGATGTGGGAGGCCAGGGGTTTAGGGGTTAATACATTTATTTAGTTTCAGAGGGCTCCAGGAGTGGCGGTTTAGGGGTTAATACGTTTATTTAGTTGCGGTGGACTTGGGGAGCAGTGGAATAGGGGTTTATAAATTTATTTAGTTGCGGTGGGCTCCGGGAGCGGTGGCATAGGGGTTAATAACTTTATTTAGTTGCGGCGGGGTCCTGGAGCGTCAGGATAGGGGTTAATAACTTTATTTAGTTGCAGTGGGGTCCGGGAGCGGTGGGATAGGGGTTAAACATTTTAGTATAGGGGCAGTGTTTAGTGACAGGGTATAAATAAAGTTGGGAAAAAGCCAAATAGCAGCGAGATCGATGACTGTTAGTTAACAACAGTCCGCTGCTCATCGCCCCGTACTTGGTGCACGGCTTTTTGACAGCTTTTTTTATAAATAAGGAGAGCGTATTCAGGTCCGCGGCCGCGATGTTAGGCGAGCGTATTGGTGCCGGCAAATGCAGCATAGTTGATGGCTTGATAAGTAGGCCTCATTAGGTCAGTGCAGGATAAAATTGCTTTACAAAAATTAGAAGAATGGGCAGGTAAATGGAAAATGAGATTTAATACTGGAAAATATAAGGTTTTACATTTTAGAAGTAAAAATAAGCAGGCAACCTTATATTTAAATTGGAGTAGATTTAGCAAAACAGAGGAGGCAATGGATTTGGGAGTACTTATAGATAACAAGCTAAAGATGGGTGCACAATGCAGGACAATAGCTTCTAAGGCTAATAAAATAGTAGCATGTATTGAGAGGCATTAAAGGGACAGTCATGTCCAAAACTTTCATGATTAAAATAGGGCATGTAATTTTAAACCACTTTCAATTTACTTTTATCACCAATTTTGCTTTGTTCTCTTGGTATTCCTAGTTGAAAGCTAAACCTAGGAGGTTCATATGCTAATTTCTTAGACCTTGAAGGCCGCCTCTAATCTGACTTGTTTTTCACCACTAGAGGGCGATAGTTAATGTATTTCATATAGATAACAATGAGCTTACGCACGTGAATTTTCTGAGGAGTGAGCACTGATTGGCTAAAATGCAAGTCTCAAAAGAACTGAAATAAGGGGGCAGTTTGCAGAGACTTAAATACAAGGTAATCACAGAGGTAAAACATGTATTATTATAACAGTGTTGGTTATGCAAAACTGGGAAATTAGTAATAAATGGATTATCTATCTTTTTAAACAACAAAAATTCTGGTGTTGAATGTCCCTTTAATGCAAGGGAGGAAAGCATAATTCTGTCACTATATAAATCCCTGGTAAGACCTTACTTTGAGTATGGAGTGCAGTGCTGGGGACTAATCTCTAGAAAATACACTGCAGATTTACAAAAAGTTCAGAGAAGGGCCACAGAACTAATAAGAGGCATGGAAATAAGCTATGATAAGAGGTTAACCAAACTGGGTCTATTTTCTCTAGAAAAAAGGTGCTTGAGAGGTGACAAGATTTAATGTCTAGCATCATAAATGTTTTCACTGTAAGAGCAATCAAATTGTTGAACTCATTAACTAGGGAGAAAGTAAATTCTACAACCTTAGATATATTTAAAAATGGTTTAGGTAAATTTTTGACTGGAAACAGAATTCAGGGATATGATTGCTGATTTTAAATGGGTCACCTTTTTAATTGGATTAATTTAAAATCAACTGAAGCTTTATTAAGATTTGTATAGGTCAGTGGTTTTCAAAGTGTGAGGCAGGGGGGGACGCGCTCTAGAGCTTATAAGGTGAGGCACGGAAGCAGTGACACTTCTGACTATCCTATGGAAACCGCAAACAGCAGCTGACTTTGGCAATGCACAAAACATTTTGTGGTGGAATAGCGTAAAAGGGTGGGATGTAGGTGGAAGAAAGGCACTGAGGTCAAAATCGCTCAGAGACTGCATTGTGTTTGTTGTCTTGATCAGTAACTTGCGTTTAAAACATGAGTAACAAAGTGCAAACTGAAATGGGGGCCGCTGGTATAGGTTGAACTCGATGGACTACTGTCTTTTTTCAACCTCATCTACTATGTTACTATCCTTATTTGTCCAGCATTCTGTATTACTACTGTCTCTCCATTTTAATTGCTATTACCCCCACAACTGCTCATTATAACTCTTCCTATTTCTCCATATTATAGCTCCCTATAACTCCTCCTGCTGCTTCAAATAACTTCTCCCTATAACTCATCCTATAGCAGTTCCCGATAACTCCTCTTATTACTTCATATAACACCTCCCGATAACTCCTCTTATTACTTCATATAACTGCTCCTGATAACTCCTCTTATTACTTCATATAACTGCTCCTGATAACTCCTCTTATTACTTCATATAACTGCTCCTGATAACTCCTCTTATTACTTCATATAACTGCTCCTGATAACTCCTCTTATTACTTCATATAACTGCTCCTGATAACTCCTCTTATTACTTCATATAACACCTCCCGATAACTCCTCTTATTACTTCATATAACACCTCCCGATAACTCCTCTTATTACTTCATATAACACCTCCCGATAACTCCTCTTATTACTTCATATAACAGCTCCCGATAACTCCTCTTATTACTTCATATAACAGCTCCCGATAACTCCTCTTATTACTTCATATAACACCTCCCGATAACTCCTCTTATTACTTCATATAACTGCTCCTGATAACTCCTCTTATTACTTCATATAACACCTCCCGATAACTCCTCTTATTACTTCATATAACAGCTCCCGATAACTCCTCTTATTACTTCATATAACACCTCCCGATAACTCCTCTTATTACTTCATATAACTGCTCCTGATAACTCCTCTTATTACTTCATATAACTGCTCCTGATAACTCCTCTTATTACTTCATATAACACCTCCCGATAACTCCTCTTATTACTTCATATAACAGCTCCCGATAACTCCTCTTATTACTTCATATAACACCTCCCGATAACTCCTCTTATTACTTCATATAACAGCTCCCGATAACTCCTCTTATTACTTCATATAACACCTCCCGATAACTCCTCTTATTACTTCATATAACTGCTCCTGATAACTCCTCTTATTGCTCCATATAACACCTCCCTATACCTCCTCTTATTGCTCCATATAACTTATCCATATAACCACTCCCTATATATAACTTCTCCTTTTGTTCCATATAACTACTTCATATAAATTCTCCAATTGCCCAATATAACAGCTCTCTATAATTTCTCCAATTGCACAATATAAACGCTTCTTATAACTCCTATTTCTCCATTAAGCTCCTACATATAACTGCCCCTATAACTCCTGCTATTGGCCCTTATATATCTGCTCTCTTTAACTCCTCCTATTACTTCATATAACTTCTTTCTTTAGTTGAAATAATTTTTATTACAAAACATATACAGAGTATGTCACACATCATACATTTGTCTAACAAATATCATCATCTCTATTTTCCTTTTCTGATATGTGTCCATCAGTTAAGAGTCTATAACAGTTATTATGTTTCCATAATCAGAGATTGAAAGTAGCAAGGTCTGCTAATAGGGTAGATGATGATTGTACATGTAGCCCATTGAATTCCAACAGTCTGTGTGATTATTCATACGTTTATTAATAGCACCATGGATTAGGGAGTGCAGCAGATCGTTACCAGAGGACATGAAAGTTTTCCGTGGCATCCCCTTTCCCTCCATGCCGCTTTATTGTATTTTCTTAAAACTTTCCACCCAATCCTCCCCTTCAATAAACTACAATAACAGTGAACAATAAACAGTAAACAACCCCCCCCCCTCTCACTCATTGTGTTTCCAAACCTCAACTTGCCTGCCTCATCATTTCGCCTGTCGACGATCCGGGGAGAGAGCCCCACCTCTCCTGCACCATTATAGTTATCTGCAGTCAATTGTCATTTCCCAACCCCCTCTACAGTGTAGATTCTACCTTAGTTCTAAATCGGTACTGTGTCTATTTTCCCTTTCTATGTCAGGTTAGTGTCCGCTTAAAATCCAATAATTCCAGATCTTTAAGAATTGTTCGTGGTTAGCTTGAATGAATGAGGCTGTTTCAGATAGTTTGTATATTGTCTTAATCTTCTCCATAACCTCTCCCCATGTGGGTGTCCCTACCTTCCAATAACGCGCCACACATATCCTAGTAGCTGTGCATAGAATGTGTATGAATGTGTTCGTGGCTGAGTTGAAGGGTTTTATATGTTCGTTTAATAAAGCTTGAGCCGCGGTCAGGGAGTTGTTTTCTGAAAGCACCTCGCTCAGCAACTTAGATAGTTTAACCCATAATTGTTGTACCCTAGGGCATTCCCACCACATATGGATATATGTTCCTGCCTCTTCGCAGCCTCTGTAACAGTTTCTGTTGCTAGCTTGAGTATAGTGTGATGTAACCATTGGAGTAAGGTACCACCTAAAAACAGTCTTAATGCAATTTTCTTTCAGATCTGCGCTGATCATACCCCTACCCGAACCCTGAAAGATTTCCTCCCATTCCTCCTTGGAATATGTTTTATTAATATCTCTTTCCCTCTTCACCATTAGGGGAGATTTAGAAGTGTGTTTGGCTGTCTGCAGAGTTATGTATAGGGTAGAGATTAAACCTCTATGGCGTGAGTTGGCACTACACAGTTTTTCTAGTGTCGTTAAGTGTTGTCTGGGAAGTTTGGGCAGGACCCCATTTATGGTGGATGCGATCTGTAGATATAGGAACCAGTGTAGTTTATCTGGCAATATTTTTTCCTGTATTTGTTGGTGAGTGGCTAATTTCCCTTTATGGAGAAAATCTGCTAGTCTATAGAGCCCCTTATTTTCCCATTTACTAATTAGTCTCTGAAAGTCTGGGCCCATCAGTGTCCTTAATGGTCTCACTAATGAGTCAGATGGTAGGAGCTTTAGTTTGTCGGATAGCGAGTGCCACATTGACATCATCTCTCCTGTTATTTTCGAGACGTCAGTCAATTTAAGTATGTCTTTCGGGTGTTCCCATAGGATATCCTCTGAGTGTTTATATCCTGCCATTAAAGTCTCCACCCTCACCCAAATCAATTCTTTTTGTTTTTTGCTCATTAAGGTAGTCTGTGCTAGCCTCGCTGCTTGATAATAATTGAGCAAATTTGGTATCCCCACTCCTCCCAGTTGTTTATGTTGCATTAATACTTGTGAGGGTATTCTGGCTTTTTTGTTTCCCCTTATAAATCTAATCAGATCCGATTGAAGTTTATTTAATTCTAGGAGTGGGATCTTGATCGGCAAGTTCCTAAAAAAATATAGCAGTCTGGGAAGAACGTTCATCTTGACCGCCGACATTCGGCCGTACCAAGAGAAACCTCCAGCTTTCCAATTTTTAACCTCCTTTCTGATTATCTTGTACAGAGGAATATAGTTTAGTTTATAACGGTCTGAGATATCGCCTGACAATTTGACCCCCAGGTATTTAATTGCCCCTTTAGCCCATTCAAACGAGAAATTAACTTCAATGGTCTTTTTGGTATGGGCAGGGAGGGCAATGGCCAGCGCCTCACATTTTTCCTGATTGACCTTATACCCTGAAATGTCAGCATAATCTTGTAAAATACGATATAAGTGGGGTAGGGATTCCATCGGTCTGGTCAGGGTAAGAAGGATGTCATCAGCAAATAAAGAAATTTTAAATTCTTCGTTACCTAACAAAACTCTGTGTACCTCTGGGGTTAAGCGAATCACCGCTGCCAGAGGCTCTATGCATAGAGCAAATAAAAGTGGCGATAAGGGGCAACCTTGCCTTGTACCATTTCGAATATCAATCCTTTTAGATTGATTAACTTCTTTCTTTAAAGGGACACTGAACCCAAATTTTTTCTTTCATGATTCAGATAGAGCATGAAATTTTAAGCAATGTTCTAATTTACTCCTATTATCAATTTTTCTTCGTTCTCTTGCTATCTTTAATTTAAAAGCAGGAATGTAAATCTTAGCAGCCAGCCCATTTTAGGTTCAGCACCATGGATAGTCCTTGCTTATTGGAGGATTACATTTATCCACCAATAAGCAAGGATAACCCAGGTTCTAATAATTGGAGTAAATTAGAAAGTTGCTTAAAATCGCATGCTCTATCTGAAACATGAAAGAGAAAAAAAATGGGTTTAGTGTCCCTTTAACTCCCTCTATTGTTCTATATAGCTGCTCCCTATAACTCATTATGTCACTCACTATAACTGGATTGTATAACTAATTCCCTGCTCTGCTTCATATTCCTTTTCCTATAATGCTACATGTTGTTCTATATACTCTTTACTTTTTATGCTGCAAATAACTGTTCTTTATACTGTCTATCATTGCTTTATTTTACAAATTGAGAGTAAAGACCCAAATAAATAAACAAATAAATACAGCTTTCCATGGCAATGTATGTTATTTATCCATAACAGATGCATATTATTACTTCATTCGTTTTGCTGCCATTAAGTTAATTAATAATAGATAATTATGGTTTGTATCTTCAATAGAACCCATCTTTCCTAATACCACCAGCCAACCCACTAAATTCTAATTCTTTTGTTCATTGTGAGGAACAGCAACTGTAGCTCTTATTAAGACAGGATGAACATCTGGAGCTGAACACTAACCCAAAGCAGTGCAGATGTGAACAGCTGGTGCAGTCACAAGGCCAAATTGAATTAGGCTTGGCTGTGTGCTTGATTCCCCTCTCTGATTAATATGAAAGATGATTGCTGGACGAGGACTCATATTTTGTACCTATAATATCCTCCGGAAATGTTATTTTATATATATATATATGAACATGGCAGCAAAAGGCTATTTAGCAAAATGTACAAAGCCTGGAAATGAGTTTGTGCCAAAGATAGTAAAAACCCATTTGGGATTTTGACTTAATTTAATAAAATCAATGCTAATATTTGATATTTTATTTAAATGTGTATGGTAATGAGGCAGATGGTAAACTATAATAAATATGTAAAGGGAAGTCTTTCCAAGAATTAATTTTGTAGTAAAAGGCAGTCACCTAATGAAATAGAAAGCTGTTTTTGTTTTGTTTTTTGGTTGTTTTTTGCGGTAGATGAAAAAAAAATGTGACCCCCCTCAGAATGGTTTGCAGTTTTTACAAATGCCCTTTATTTGCACTCAGTTTACGAAAGTTTACTATGAAATCTCTCAAGATTCAGTGAAATCCCACGAGATTATGCTTAAAGGGATAGGAAAGTCCAAAATAAACTTGAATGATTCAGATAGAGCATGTCATTTTAAGTCACTTTTACATTCATTTCTATTTTCAAATGTGCTTCCTTCTCTTGGTATCCGTTGTTGAAAAAGAATATGGGACTAATGGGACCTTGCTGCTGATTGGTGCCTGCACACAGTTGTCTCTTGTGATTGGCTAACTAGATGTGTTCAGATAGCTGCCAGTAGTGCAATGTTGTTCCTTCAGCAAAGGATAACATGATAATGAAGCAAATTTGATAATAGAAGTAAATTGGAAAGTTATTTAAAATTGTATGCTCTATCCAGATCATGAAAGCAAATTTTGGGGTTTCCTGTCCCTTTAAAGCCCATAAGATCATTGTAAAGTGATGATGCTGATTGGCTTTTTTTTATTATTATTATTATTATTACCATGCAGGTGACAGTAAATGAATAACCTGGAGCAAAATTGTTTGAAAAAGCAGGAATAAAAGCTTTGGAGCCGGCCCATTTTAGGATAGCTATAGAACAAAGTTGATAATAGGAGTAAATTAGAAAGTTGCTTAAAATTACCTGCTATATGTGAATCATGAAAGAACAAATGTGGGTTTACTATCCCTTTAAGGATAGTGCCCCCAGCAGTGCAGCCTCTTTTTGCCACAGTTTGCATTTGATAGAGAGAAAATTTCTAGCAGTATATTGATATAGAGCATGTGTAGAGTATTCCAGTGGGATTCATCCCTAGATCTCTTACCTGCACTGCCCGCTCTTTTTATAAAGGGTTAAAATATGCTCCTATATAATATGTTTGGTATACATGGTGCCAAAGATAGCACATGCATATTTGTGTAAGCAGGACATGGTCAGTGATTGGTGGATACATGTGTATACTGCTCCTTATTGGCTCAATAGCTGCAATGGCTCCCGAACGGGAGTTAATCTATATGTTTGACTCGTTTGTAGGAGTCTAACACAGTGGACGAGATTCTAAGTCGCACTTCGTTGTGTTCAGCACACTGCTTTGTGCTCTGCTTTGCACAATTAGCAGTGATCAGTTTATTATTGCTCATTCACAATGATCTCCCCCCCCCTACACAACCCCCCCAACACTGCAAACACCCTTATACTCAATCCCATTTAAAAAAAACCTTGTTAAAGGGACATGCAACCCAAGATTTTCCTTTCATGATGTACATTTTTAATAACATTTCCAATTCACTTCTGTTATTAATTTTGATTCATTCTCTTGGTATCTTTCATTGAAGAAGCAGCAATGCACTCCTGGGAGCTAGCTGAACACATTTGTAAGCTAATGAAAATGGGCATAAAAGTTCAGTCACCAATCAGCAGCTAGATCCAAGCTCCTGAGCCTATGTAGATATGCTTTTCAACAAAGGATACCAAGAGAATGAAGCAAATTAGATAATATAAGTAAATTGGAAAGTTGCTTAAAATTGCATGTTCTATCTGAATCATGAAAGAAAATAATTGTGTTTCATATCCCTTTAAGTAACCCCCACATGATTATTCAGACACTGAAGTCCACCTAGCCTTTCTTTATCCCCAATAACTAACTCCCTCTCGCCAATAACTAACCGCCAATTAAAAAATATTAGATTTTTTTTTGTTATTTAGTTCATATTTTGAATTAGGTTTTATCAGTTGATTGAGTTTGATATATATTTAAAGAAAACTATAATAATGTAGAATTTAAGTTAAAGGGGCATTAAAGGGCCATAATAGTTGAAAAATGAGATGCTCTAATCCATGTATTTTTCTGAATGTCGAACCTGCTCTAGTGTGTGTTTTACCCCAGCAAAGGAGTTGAATGCACAGTAAAAATGCCACTTGGGACCCAAAGTGCAATGCAGGTCCCGAGCAGAAACTGTCTCTGATCCATCAGCAGTGCGGAGGTTAAACACACAGTAGAGCAGGGTTGATAGCCGAAAAATTACATGCTGTAACGGATTAGAGCACGTCATATTATGTTTACTATTATATGGCCCTTTAAATACCCCTTGTTCTTGTTAAAACATTGTGCTTTATGCCACACTCACTAGGAAGCAAAAAAGCAAAATTTGTACCCTAGGTTTTCAAAATGCTGCAAATTGCCCAAACCATCAATTTGATTTTGCAGCATTTGCAGGTTATAGAATTTGCTTTTGGCTTCTCTAGGGCACGTGGGATAAAGCACGATTTTACACAAATGAAAGAGGCCTTTGAAATCCTTTTAAAAATACGAGTTAGAGAGTTTATTGAATACTATGACAACTAAAGGAAAACTTCAATTACGCCCAAGTAATGTCTTTGTTTAACCCACTTGCTGACACTGCAACACTTATTTTGCATAACATACAATATGAAATAAAATACAAATCAAATTTCTTGAAAGGTTTCTATGCACTAAATAGTAAAAATGAAGTCTAAATTCAATAAGTACTTCAATAAGTAATGTTCTTGTGCATTTGTCTCCATATTTTGGAGATTTAGGTAAAAGAATCTGGGCAGTGACTGTTTGAATGGGCACAGTATATGTAAGTGCCACTCTAGGCTTGCTAGCTTTGGCCAGTGCCTTTCTGGGTTGAATAGTGTGTCTCTATGTTGGAGTTTATTTAGTGGGTCACAGCCTTTGTGCAGCATCAATCATAGGTCATCAGTATAGTAGAATAACCTTTTGGTGTGACAGCAGCACATTTCAGAGCTGGACACTATATGATGCTATTTTAAAGGGACACTGAACCCAAGTTTTTTCTTTTGTAAGTCAGATGGAACATGACATTTTAAGCAACTTTCTAATTTACTCCTATTATCAAATTGTCTTCATTCTCTTGGTATCTTTATTTGAAATGCAAGAATGTAAGTTTAGATGCCGGCCTATTTTTGGTGAGCAACATGGGTTGTTCTTGCTGATTGGTGGATAAATTAATCCACCAAAAAAAGTGCTGAACCAAAAAAAAAACTAGATGCCTTCTTTTTCAAATAAAGATAGCAAGAGAACGAAGAAAAATAGGAGTAAATTAGAAAGTTGCTTAAAATTGCATGCTCTATCTGAATTACAAAAGAAAAAAAAATTGGGTTCAGTGTCCCTTTAAGTAATGGTATAGTTGATTTTTGTTGAGGCATGAATTCTGTATTTCTATAGGGAAAAGAAATACTGGAATGATTTTAAATGTTTGCTGACTCATGTGTTGATGTATTTGAAAGTTCTTCTCAAACATTGCCCTCCCTTCATTCCTCCACACTGTGCATATGTACTCTGCACTCCCGATCTGCCTATTATCTTAAATCCCACATTGTACTGTAATATTGCCAAGCATGGCTGAGCTCCTTGACAGGAAGCTGTCTGTAACAGGGACACAATGCCTTTCAGTTCAGAGCACTAAAGAAGGCAAGTAAGTGCCAGCATTGCGGGAGTCTAGTAATGGGTGTTCTGCAGTTCCTATGTAAGTAGCGTTTATTGTATTCCTTATAGACGTGTTTTAAGTATATCTTTGTGTTGCTGCATGCTTGTGTTTATTAGAGTTTTGAAAATCACAGTGGTATGTATACTGGGATGAAAACTATCTTCATTTATTGTGTTATTCTTTTGAACTAACTCACAAAGGTGTTTAAAACTTTGAAAACATAGGAACTGAATAGTGACTGCAGAGAGCTCTCACAGTGGCAAGTTAAATGTCGGCTGCTCTCCATGGTGCTGAAGTTGTACTGTTTAATTTCCTCAAACATATTTTCTACAGTTCTAACAAAAGCTATCATTAGTGTAGTATATCACATATGAGTATCCATGCAAACACAATTATATACTAACCTATGACAGCACAGATGCAAGATATAAACTCAAGTATCTGGTACCATATTAAAACACCCATACATATACAAATGATAAATACACCTTTACAAAGTTACAGGTAAACAAACAGCTTACACACACAGATTACTCATATACATGTATATTAAAATAATAGTACACACACAGAAATGATTGAATCACATAAATATATCCAGTACCATTGTAGGTCACTAACAAACACACAAAACACTATAACATTAAATGCACGTCTATTACAGTGATAGCACAAGCTTAGCATACACACGCATCCAACACCATAGCAACACGTACACAAACAGCAAAATGATAGCAGCATATGCACACACACATATCAAACTCTGTAACAGTACTGACTAAATACACACAGAAATTATAGTAACACGCATACAGATAAACAGACACAGTTTTAGCACTCTGGCAAGACTACAGCAACACATGCTTTAGCTGCACAGGCAAACATGCACACAATAATGTAAAATGCACACACAAGCATTTATTTATCTTTTGCAGATTAAATGCATTCAGCATATCGATTTTAAAGGTATACATACATATATGCACACCTACATGCACACATACACACATACATACACACCTACATGCACACATACACACATACATGCAGACATACATACATGCACACATACATACACACATACATACCTACATATAGGTATGTATGTGTGTATATACATACACACATACATACCTATATAAATACACATACACACATACATACACACATACATACATACATATATACATACACACATACATACATACATATATACATACACACATATATACATACACACATACATACTTATATAAATACACATACACACATACATACACACATACATACATACATATATACATACACATATACATACACACACACATACATACACATATACATACATACATATATACATACACACATACACACATACATACATGCATACATACATATATACAAACACACATACATACTTATATAAATACACATACACACATACATACATACATATATACATACACACATATATACATACACACACACATACATACACATATACATACATACATATATACATACACACATACATACATATATACATACACACATACATGCATACACACATACATACATGCATACATACATATATACATACACACATACATACACATATACACACACACATATATATATATATATATATACACACATACATACACACACACACATACACACATTAATACATACATATATACATACACACATACATATATACATACACACATACATATATACATACACACATTCATACATACATACACAATATATACATACATACATATATACATACACACATTCATACATACATACATACATACACACATACATATATACATACATACATTCATACATACATACACAATATATACATACATACATCATATATACATACACACATACATATATACATACGCACATACATATATACATACACACATTCATACATACATACACAATATATACATACATACATCATATATACATACACACATTCATACATATATACATACATACATACACACATACATATATACATACATACATACATACACACAGAATTACAACACATATTCACAATGATCTAAAGTAGTATGAATACAAACATTGAGAAGTTTAGAGGTATGAACACACAAATTCAACTATCATGTTGCTTGTTCATATACATCTACTATCATAGCTGCACAGGCACACTGAGCGCATGAAGATATTCATCATTGTAATTACACAATGTAATTTGGCCAGTAAGATAACCTGGGAGTGCATGCACGTTGTAATTACCATTATATAACATGTTTATACACTGCAATATGCTCTTTATTAATGTAAACTTGTACAGAACACAGTATAGAATTCACTAAAGGATTCTGATCAACATTATATATATATATATATATCCATACCAGGAGGCAAAGATGTATGTAGATAGTTACATCATTATTCAGTGTAAATTTTTATTATTAGGGATGGAATCGATCTAAGATACAATACAATTGTATTGTGAGGTGTAAATATATAGAGATGCTCAAAATCATTATACAGAGAAGTTTATCATTAACATTGGTTTGAAATGTAAAGAGATGAACATGTGGAAACAAACACAGATTTACATTGCATTTATTAGGATGTGGAAATGTATCCAGATGTTCAGAATCAATATAAAATGTATTGTGCCCTTTATTAGGAAGTGGAAGTGTATACAGATACACAGCATCATTATATAGTGCAACATGGTTATATAAATTAGATGAAGTTTTATACAGATACACAGCATCATTATATAGTGCAACATGGTTATATAAATTAGATGAAGTTTTATACAGATACACAGCATCATTATATAGTGCAACATGGTTATACAAATGAGATGAAGTTTTATACAGATACACAGCATCATTATATAGTGCAACATGGTTATACAAATGAGATGAAGTTTTATACAGATACACAGCATCATTATACAGAGCAACATGGTTATACAAATGAGATGAAGTTGTATACAGATACACAGCACCATTATACAGTGCAACATGGTTATACAAATGAGATGAAGTTTTATACAGATACACAGCATCATTATATAGTGCAACATGGTTATATAAATTAGATGAAGTTTTATACAGATACACAGCATCATTATATAGTGCAACATGGTTATACAAATGAGATGAAGTTGTATACAGATACACAGCATCATTATACAGTGCAACATGGTTATACAAATGAGATGAAGTTTTATACAGATTACACAGCATCATTATACAGTGCAACATGGTTATACAAATGAGATGAAGTTTTATACAGATTACACAGCATCATTATACAGTGCAACATGGTTATACAAATGAGATGAAGTTTTATACAGATACACAGCATCATTATATAGTGCAACATGGTTATACAAATGAGATGAAGTTTTATACAGATACACAGCATCATTATATAGTGCAACATGGTTATACAAATGAGATGAAGTTTTATACAGATACACAGCATCATTATACAGAGCAACATGGTTATACAAATGAGATGAAGTTTTATACAGATTACACAGTATCATTATACAGAGCAACATGGTTATACAAATGAGATGAAGTTTTATACAGATTACACAGCATCATTATACAGTGCAACATGGTTATACAAATGAGATGAAGTTGTATACAGATACACAGCATCATTATACAGTGCAACATGGTTATACAAATGAGATGAAGTTTTATACAGATTACACAGCATCATTATACAGTGCAACATGGTTATACAAATAAGATGAAGATACACATTATCATTATACAGTGCAACAGGCATATAGATATGAGATAAAGATACACATTATCATTATACAGTGCAACATGCATATAGATATGAGATGAATATACACATTATCATTATACAGTGCAATATGCTTATAGATATGAGATAAAGATTCACATTATCATTATACAGTGCAACAGGCATATAGATATAAGATAAAGATACACATGATCATTATACAGTGCAACATGCTTATAGATATGAGATACAGATACACACTATCATTATACAGTGCAACATGCTTATAGGTATGAGATAAAGATACACATTATCATTATACAGTGCAACATTTTTATAGATATGAGATACAGATACACATTATCATTATACAGTGCAACATGTTTATAGATATGAGATACAGATACACACTATCATTATACAGTGCAACATACATATAAATATGAGATAAAGATTCACATTATCATTATACAGTGCAACAGGCATATAGATATGAGATAAATATACACATTATCATTATACAGTGCAACATGCTTATAGATATGAGATAAAGATACAAATTATCATTATACAGTGCAACAGGCATATAGATATGAGATAAAGATACACATTATCATTATACAGTGCAACATGCTTATAGATATGAGATAAATATACACATTATCATTATACAGTGCAACATGCTTATAGGTATAAGATAAAGATACACATTATCATTATACAGTGCAACATGTTTATAGATATGAGATACAGATACACATTATCATTATACAGTGCAACATGCTTATAGATATGAGATACAGATACACATTATCATTATACAGTGCAACATGCTTATAGATATGAGATACAGATACACACTATCATTATACAGTGCAACATGCTTATAGGTATGAGATAAAGATACACATTATCATTATACAGTGCAACATGTTTATAGAAATGAGATACAGATGCACATTATCATTATACAGTGCAACATGTTTATAGATATGAGATACAGATACACACTATCATTATACAGTGCAACATACATATAGATATGAGATAAAGATACACATTATCATTATACAGTGCAACATGTTTATAGATATGAGATACAGATGCACATTATCATTATACAGTGCAACATGTTTATAGATATGAGATACAGATACACACTATCATTATACAGTGCAACATACATATAGATATGAGATAAAGATACACATTATCATTATACAGTGCAACATGCTTATAGGTATGAGATAAAGATACACATTATCATTATACAGTGCAACATGTTTATAGATATGAGATACAGATACACATTATCATTATACAGTGCAACATACATATAGATATGAGATAAAGATACACATTATCATTATACAGTGCAATATGCTTATAGATATGAGATGAATATACGCATTATCATTATACAGTGCAATATGCTTATAGATATGAGATGAATATACACATTATCATTATACAGTGCAACATGCCTATAAAAAGGAGGAATAAGAGTACACAGATACTTGGGATCATTATTCAGTGCAGCATGCTAATAGGAAGTGTACAAATATAATTATACAGAGGTGTGTGATCCTTATTAGGGGATAAATACATGCAGAGATTCTTAGTATCAATAACATGGGTTGAGAAATGCAAAGCGATAACGCAATGTTATTACATAGTGTAGAAAACTCATTATTAGAAAGTGGAAATACATGGAGAAAACCCATAATCTTTATACAGTGCATCATGCTTATTAATGAAGCATGGAAGTATAGAGATATTGTCAGCATCCTTATACAGCATAATATATTATTTATAAGGGATGGAAGTGTATAGAGATACAACCATTACACAGTGCATCATGATTTATTATAGGCATGGAAGTATACAGCAATGTGCAGTACATTAGTTATTAGGGCAGTGTTGCTCACAGTCACACAACTGTATTGTATGTTCTTGTCTGTAAGTTTCAAAATGCTGTTAAATTAAAGTGAAGCAACTGCATTTAGAGTTTCTGGGGAATATGTTTAGACACTTACTGGTCACTGCTAAGTTAACTAGTTTAATGCTGGAAAGATGCATAAACACAGTTAGGTTCTCCCTGTGCCGGAGACTGTGATGATAGACCAAGATAATTTTGTGATTGGCTGGGAGGAGGCATGCAGCCCCGGAGAGTGCTGAGCATGCATAAATAAGCCAGGGGGAGAGCACACTCTTGCTCTCACTGTTCAGATGCAGAGGGACTAGTATCCTGAGTGCTAGAGGGGGAGAGCTCTGATCTAGTGAGAGAGAGGGAGGGCACAGAGAGGGTGTGAAGCATTATCTTGCAGAGATGAGAGCGGTGTGAATGAAGCTGCTTGTACACTCTCTTTACGTGTGGATGAAGGCAAACTAGCATCAGCCAGGAGTGTGGGAGAGAAAAGCAACATACACCTGCCCACTGCAGTAAGGGAGCCAGGACATGGTACCTGAACCTGTTAGTCACCCAGGACCCTATTGCCCGGCACAAAGAAATGCAAGGCATGCAAGAGAGACTCTTCATAACTCAATATTTTAGGGATTTACACAGTTTGGGGCAGCAGCTGGGATGGCATCTCATGTTGAAGATTGGTGGGCAGAGTGGTACTTCAAATCATAACTAAAGAGAAGTGCTTTCTTCCACATTTCCTAATTTGGGACAATGTTGTATCTTTGGATGGATTGACATTGCACATTAAGTTTAGGGGTAAACCCTGAAAGGTGTCAGCTTCACCCCTCCCCTGCCCCCATTTGCGCCATGAGACGTTCCAGTACTGATGAATCTACTTACCACCGCAGTCCATCCTTGGACAGCAAAGACTACTCTTTGCCCCAGGGTGGAGCATTTCGGCGCTACAGCAGCCTATACGGGGGCCAGTTTGGGGCAGCAGCGAGTGGTTCTTTTTTTGGGTTCCACACCAATCCAGGCCCCAAGGCCACTAAATCTAAGTACACATCTCCTAAAGGCAACAAGTATGTGGTGTTTTACCTGGATCTCTCCTTCATTTTTCTCCTAGAGCTGAAGAGGTGCAGAATGGCTCAGAACTGCCTGCAGTGCATGAAATATCTCATGTTCGTCTTCAACCTGCTGTTCTGGGTAAGTTGCTTTGGCATAAAAGGAGGGAAGGCTGTATAAAAATATGTCATGTGAAGAGGTAAAGGGTCAGTTCAACAGTAACCTCAAGTAACCCTATGCCAGTAATATGTAGTACAACTTATTGGATCAAGGTGATCAAATGGATGTGACATTTAAATTGGTTTTACAGGTCATTTTCACGTGGGAACAATGTTGACCTAAAGACAGTGATATATGTGTCGGTTAAATAGGTCTGACTCATGTAGGATCAGAGTGATTTCATAACTGTGATTTGTGTTATGTGTCAAAGGGTCAGACCCATGTAAGTTTAATTGCACCAGTGACAAATGTTTCTAGTGTTATTTTTATTTATATTTTGTGGGGTATCAGAGAAAACTGAACACATGACAGTGACATATATTATGAATAAAAGTTTATCCAATATGATCTAGTATCAGTCACTGTAATAGGTAAACAGATCTTTTGGATGCTAGAATGAAATATCATAATGACAATAACAAATTAATTGGTTTAAAGGGTCAGCGCCTGCTGTATGACCAAACTGACCTCATGCAAATTATTCATTTAATGCATGACTGGGTCAGTCTAAACCACGAGCAACATCGTGTAATGATTGAAACCTGTTAACTGTAGATAAATAATTAAATAGGGGTTTGGTAAATGGGACAAATGGCATATGTCTTGTATATAAATGAAATAATTATATATTTCAGCTCCAACGTATATTCACTTAAAGAAAAGATTTATTTAATTGTTTCACCCTCATGTTTAGTGTGCAAAGTAGTTTTAAAGGTTTAGAAATCATGCTATGATAAAACTGTGTTTTCAGAAAAGAGTTAAAATGAAATAGGTAGACAGACCAGTGTTTAAACTTGTCACAGCCAGGGGGTACTGCAACACACCGTAAACTCCTTCTGTAGTGGAACTATTAAAAATGCACTGCTTTAAAACAAGATTTTTTACTTTTTACACTAACAATTCAGTCAGTTAACAATGCCTATCAATATCATACTGTCCTTGAGAAAAAAAAGTGGATTTGTAATTGATTTTTACCATTTTAAATTTGAATTTTTAATGTTAAAATGTTACATTTAAAAACTGCAAACCTGACTTGATAATTTATTTTTTATAATTAATTCATTTTCTATCTGTGCACAGCATTTTTTGTTATAGAAAGCAGTTTGATTTCAACTATTTGCATGACTGTATTGCCATCATTAATGTATTAAATATGTCATTGTTCATATCAGACATTATTGCCCTTTCAAACACCAGATTTTCATTTGACCATAAGGTCCCTTTCTCTGCAGATTGTTCGAAATGGGATATCATATAATTTACTTGTGGATGATTTAATTAAAAGCAAATCTTCAGGTTTCACATAGTTTCTACCTATTATATATATATTCCAGTCCATTTTATTAGAAGTAATCAAGTTCTGATTCCAAATTATGAATACAGTTTTACTAAAAAGTCTACACCAATAACAATTTGGTGTAAACTCCCAAATAACTATACAAAACAGGCTTTTCCCTGTATTTTTGCAATGATTGCTACCAATCTACACAGAAGCAAAATATACCCAGCCAAAGCAAAATAAGAGCAAGACAGCAGATGGAATCAATACTGAAGGCAATCTTTAAAAAAATAGTTTGAGAGCAGTTTTTTACACTATAAAAATAATATGAAAATGTAATGCATACATTGATCAATTGTATTTAAAGTGAATGTAATTTTTTTACATCAGTTGCTGCCTAGTTACTGTTTTACCCATCTGTATCATAACCGCTAAGTTTATTTTTTTAGAAAAATTACGATTGATTATATATTTGAATGACATACTTTATTCTGATTTATATCTTCCTCACTTCCTTGTTCTTCACATGTGACGTATAGAGCGGTCCCAACCGTTCTATACGTATGTGTTAAGCGCGCACCTGTTCAGCTTTTTTTTCTGAGCATGCGCTCATCTCGATCCTAAAACCAGATACCCATCTATTATTAAATCAATTAATATAAAATGAAACTTAAATTACAGCCATATTTTCTCTGTAGCCTAAATAATTGCTCATTTCTTGCTCATATATAATTTTTTGCAGAAGCGCATGCGCGTTCTGTGAACGCGCATTGCTTCTAGTATGGGACAACATTTTCAAACGCATGCGCTGAGGAAGCGCATGACGTATCGAAAAAGGGGTTGAACGCCCCGGGGGGGGGGGGGGGGAATGCGGATTAGCTAGAGTAGCTGTCATTGATTCCAATAATGAGGGACAACATGGCAGGCGGAGGAAGCCCGGCATAAAAATAGAGTTTAAAAGGTATAAATTGGGATTTATTGCTAAGATTGTAAAAATCGATGAATTAAAGTCCCCCTTATTTGAACAGCTTAAAGGGACACTGAACCCAAATCCCAAAATTTTTATTTCGTGATTCAGATAGAGCATGCAATTTTAAGCAACTTTCTAATTTACTCCTATTATCAATTTGTCTTCGTTCTCTTGCTATCTTTATTTGAAAAAGGCATCTAAGCTTTTTTTTAAGTTCAGAACTCTGGACAGCGCTTTTTTATTGGTGGATGAATTTATCCACCAATCAGCAAGGACAACCCAGGTTGTTCACCAAAAATGGGCTGGCATCTAAACTTACATTCTTGCATTTCAAATAAAGATACCAAGAGAATGAAGAAAATTTGATAATAGGAGTAAATTAGAAAGATGCTTTACATTTCATGTTCTATCTGAATCATAAAAGAAAAAATTTGGGTTCAGTGTCCCTTTAACAATATTGCGTTAAGCAATAGGGGTGACTTTACATTCACTTTAAATTAGCTTTTATAATGATCATTTTCTAAACATCCAATCACTTTACTGCAATTATAAATGAACATTCTGATAGCCATATTTAAGTTCTGAACAAGTTACATAGTTTTAAAGTGTGATTTGAGCGATATTTCCTTATAGTTATTAAACCATGAAATGATTGTATTTATTTACATATGAAATTAGTATGTTAATTAGAAAGGCAACATGTTTTTTTCCCTGTACTTTAATTCCCATTGTAAATGATGACCTAGTGTTGTTCTCTGAAGCCTTTGTTTTCCATTGGAAGCATGAGGAAGGACAGTTGTATTATTACCTAGTGGTTCTGGTTTTGTGACATCATCACCAAATGAATAATGATGTCACATGTAATGAAGAGGTGTCCAGAGGAAGAAGCACTTCATTATAGCTTGTGGTGTCAATGGCCCTTATCTGTAGTGAATATCTTGGCCCTTGCACCTCATAGAGGAATATGCAAACTCTCATTTGAAAGAGGAGAGCCTGCCCTTTCAAAGAGATGGTTTGTATACCAGTGGTAGCACCAGCAAATAAGGGGTTATGACAGGGAAGGCGCTCTAATGCAGCCACAGTAGCCACCTGTTTGATCTACAGAGATGAATGACGCCTATTTATAGGTGGTCACCTTCCACCACTAGGCAATATCATGTCTTTTGTTAAGGAGGTCTCTTTTAGAAACCCTTTATTGAGCCATGTCATCTGTAAATGATTGCTTTAAAAATTGCAATTACCCACTTTATAGATTTACTGTGTAAAGGGGTAAGAACTTCAGTGGAGTCCCTAGATCTAAAAGGTGTCATTAACCCTTTGAGTGCTAAGCACTTTCCCACCTGGGTACTAAGATTTTTGAATGTTTTTTTTTTTTTTTTTTCAGACCCCCAAGACTTTCACTGTTGGAAAGGTTAGGCGATTTCCTTTTCAATGGTGGGTCTTGGGGGTCTGTATCTGCATAGATGCCTGAGATACAGGCTTCTAAGCAACATGCCCCCTGCTCCTATACTTAACATTGTATGAATAAAGTTGTGCGGTGACGTCATCACGTTATGGCATGTGACATCACCACGCAAAACGGGAAGCCCCGGCGATGCCTGTCATTCTACAGCGGGTGGGAGCCCCCAGATCTCCCTCAAGGTGGGAGAGTGCTAGTGACGGCTCTGAGCCGTCACAGAGTTTCCCACTCTGGTGCTAATGACGGCTCAGAGCCGTCATTAGCACTCAAAGGGTTAATCGTGCACACAAAACTTATCTAATATTTATGAAAAGTATGTCTCCCATGCTGGTGGTTACCATGTAAAAACCTAAAATAGTTTTTATTTATACCATACAGTGTTTGTTCTGCTACTTTTGGCTATTTCTGCATACTAAAGTGCTTGGTTGTCTAAACAAAAACTAAAAATCAAATATGACTTGTGTGGGTAACTCACAGAAAAAGCACTGTAATTTAAAGGGATATTAAACAGTGCTCCTTTGTTATAAACAAATATGTTAACTCAAAGTAAATATAAAAATAAAACAATTGTGTAAAAAAAACAACTTACTTGTTTTTTTGCAGTGTAGCCCCGCCCCCAGTGTTTTAAAAGCAGAGGATTTTCAAAACTAAACTTTATATTCTGTCAGCTCTGGGCATGAGCAAATCTGGCTCCCTGTTATCTATTCACTAGCCAAAAACATTTTATGACTTCAGGCTAAGATAAACCTTCCTCTAAAGGCCTCTCCTACTTGTAGGGCTGTGACCGGAATTAAAGACACTGCACAAATGTAGTTTAAAAAATAAATAAAAATCTAAAATCTATTTCAATCAATGAATAATACACATTGCAATGGCTTAAACAATTGTTTAATTTACTTCAGTTGTCTAATTTCCTCACCCCTCCGCCCCCCCGCTTGGTATCATGTGTTGAAGATCAGGAGCAGCAATTCACTACTGGGAGCTAGCTGTGATTAGCGGCTGCATATATATGTCTCTTGTTATTGGCTCACCAGATGTGTTCAGCTAGCTTCCGGTTGTGCATTGCCGCCCCTGGGCCTATTCTTCAACAAAAAATACTAAGAGAATGAAGCAAATGTGATACAATATTTAAATTGGAAAGTTGTTTATAATTACATGCTCTATCTGAATCATTCAAGGTTGTCTTTACTGTCCCTCTAATCCTGTAGTTAAATATAAAGGTTGTTCCATTATGTATTCTGTATCTGGCATGCTCACAAGGAAAAATAATCTGGTTAAAGCAAAATAAATTTTCTTAGCAAACAATAGTACTAAGTTGTATCAAAATATAGATTCATCTGTCAACAGTTTTTTACCCAGTGAGATTTAAACCTGGATAGTATTAGTTTTATTATTTAAATAACCTTTTTAGGTACCTATATATTTTTGCTGAATTAAGTTATAATTTCAGTTGCAAGTGATATTTTTCCTTTCAGAATAATTATGTGTACATAATGACCTGTTGCTTCTTATATGTAAATGCTTACTATCTTTTTGCCTATTGCCCCATATAACTACTCCATAGATCTCTTCCTACTGTGCCATATAACTGCTCCCTATAACTCCTCCTATTGCACCATATAACAGCTCCCTATAACTCCTCCTATTGCACTATATAACAGCTCCCTATAACTCCTCCTATTGCACCATATAACAGCTCCCTATAACTCCTCCTATTGCACCATATAACAGCTCCCTATAACTCCTCCTATTGCACCATATAACAGCTCCCTATAACTCCTCCTATTGCACCATATAACTGTTCCCTATAACTCCTCCTATTGCACAATATAACAGCTCCCTATAACTTCTATTGCACCATATAACTGCTCCCTATAACTCCTCCTATTGCACCATATAACAGCTCCCTATAACTTCATATTGCACCATATAACAGCTCCCTATAACTCCTCCTATTGCACTATATCACTGCTTCCTATAACTCCCCCTATTGCACCATATAACTGCTCCCTATAACTCCTCCTATTGCACCATATAGCCACTCCCTATAACTCCTCCTATTGCACCATATAACTGCTCCCTATAACTCCTCCTATTGCACCATATAACTGCTCCCTATAACTCCTCCTATTGCACCATATAACTGCTCCCTATAACTCCCCCTATTGCACCATATAGCAGCTCCCTATAACTCCTCCTATTGCACCATATAACAGCTCCCTATAACTCCTCCTATTGCACCATATAACAGCTCCCTATAACACCTCCTATTGCACCATATAACATCTCCCTATAACACCTCCTATTGCACCATATAACAGCTCCCTATAACTCCTCCTATTACACCATATAACAGCTCCCTATAACTCCTCCTATTACACCATAAATCAGCTCCTTATAACTCCTCCTATTGCACCATATAACAGCTCCCTATAACTCCTCCTATTACACCATAAATCTGCTCCTTATAACTCCTCCTATTGCACCATATAACAGCTCCCTATAACTCCTCCTATTACACCATATAACTGCTCCCTATAACTCCTCCTATTGCACCATATAACTGTTCCCTATAACTCCTCTTATTGCACCATATAACAGCTCCCTATAACTCCTCCTATTACACCATAAATCTGCTCCCTATAACTCCTCTTATTGCACCATATAACAGCTCCCTATAACTCCTCCTATTGCACCATATAACAGCTCCCTATAACTCCTCCTATTGCACCATATAACTGTTCCCTATAACTCCTCCTATTGCACAATATAACAGCTCCCTATAACTTCTATTGCACCATATAACTGCTCCCTATAACTCCTCCTATTGCACCATATAACAGCTCCCTATAACTTCATATTGCACCATATAACAGCTCCCTATAACTCCTCCTATTGCACTATATCACTGCTTCCTATAACTCCCCCTATTGCACCATATAACTGCTCCCTATAACTCCTCCTATTGCACCATATAGCCACTCCCTATAACTCCTCCTATTGCACCATATAACTGCTCCCTATAACTCCTCCTATTGCACCATATAACTGCTCCCTATAACTCCTCCTATTGCACCATATAACTGCTCCCTATAACTCCCCCTATTGCACCATATAGCAGCTCCCTATAACTCCTCCTATTGCACCATATAACAGCTCCCTATAACTCCTCCTATTGCACCATATAACAGCTCCCTATAACACCTCCTATTGCACCATATAACATCTCCCTATAACACCTCCTATTGCACCATATAACAGCTCCCTATAACTCCTCCTATTACACCATATAACAGCTCCCTATAACTCCTCCTATTACACCATAAATCAGCTCCTTATAACTCCTCCTATTGCACCATATAACAGCTCCCTATAACTCCTCCTATTGCACCATAAATCTGCTCCTTATAACTCCTCCTATTGCACCATATAACAGCTCCCTATAACTCCTCCTATTACACCATATAACTGCTCCCTATAACTCCTCCTATTGCACCATATAACAGCTCCCTATAACTCCTCTTATTGCACCATATAACAGCTCCCTATAACTCCTCCTATTGCACCATATAACAGCTCCTTATAACTCCTCCTATTGCACCATATAACAGCTCCCTATAACTCCTCCTATTGCACCATATAACTGCTCCTTATAACTCCTCCTATTACACCATATAACTGTTCCCTATAACTCCTCCTATTGCACCATATAACAGCTCCCTATAACTCCTCCTATTGCACCATATAACTGCTCCTTATAACTCCTCCTATTACACCATATAACTGTTCCCTATAACTCCTCCTATTGCACCATATAACAGCTCCCTATAACTCCTCCTATTACACCATATAACTGTTCCCTATTACTCCTCCTATTGCACCATATAACAGCTCCCTATAACTCCTCCTATTACACCATATAACTGCTCCCTATAACTCCTCATATTGCACCATATAACTGCTCCCTATAACTCCTCCTATTGCACCATATAACAGCTCCCTATAACTTCTCCTATTGCACCATATAACTGCTCCCTATGACTCCTCCTATTGCACCATATAACTGCTCCCTATAACTCCTCCTATTGCACCATATAACTGCTCCCTATAACTCCTCCTATTGCACCATATAACAGCTCCCTATAACGCCTCCTATTGCACCATATAACAGCTCCCTATAACTCCTCCTATTGCACCATATAACAGTTCCCTATAACTCCTCCTATTGCACCATATAACAGCTCCCTATTACTCTTACTATTGCACCATATAACTGCTCCCTATAACTCCTCCTATTGCACCATATAACAGCTCCCTATAACTCCTCCTATTGCACCATATAACTGCTCCCTATAACTCCTCCTATTACACCATATAACAGCTCCCTATAACTCCTCTTATTTCACCATATAACTGCTCCCTATAACTCCTCCTATTGCACCATATAACTGCTCCCTATAACTCCTCCTATTGCACCATATAACTGCTCCCTATAACTCCTCCTATTGCACCATATAACTGCTCCCTATAACTCCTCCTATTGCACCATATAACTGCTCCCTATAACTCCTCCTATTTCACCATATAACAGCTCCCTATAACTCCTCCTATTGCACCATATAACTGCTCCCTATAAGTCCTCCTATTGCACCATATAACTTCTCCCTATAACTCCTCCTATTGCACCATATAACAGCTCCCTATAACTCCTCCTATTACACCATATAACTGCTCCCTATAACTCCTCCTATTGCACCATATAACTGCTCCCTATAACTCCTCCTATTGCACCATATAACAGCTCCCTATAACTCCTCCTATTGCACCATATAACAGCTCCTTATAACTCCTCCTATTGCACCATATAACTGCTCCCTATAACTCCTCCTATTGCACCATATAACTGCTCCCTATAACCCCTCCTATTGCACCATATAACTGCTCCCTATAACTCCTCCTATTGCACCATATAACTGCTCCCTATAACTCCTCCTATTGCACCATATAGCAGCTCCCTATAACTCCTCCTATTGCACCATATAACTGCTCCCTATAACTCCTCCTATTGCACCATATAGCAGCTCCCTATAACTCCTCTCATTGCACCATATAACTGCTCCCTATAACTCCTCCTATTGCACCATATAACAGCTCCTTATAACTCCTCCTATTGCACCATATAACTGCTCCCTATAACTCCTACTGTTGCACCATATAACTCCTCCTATTGCACCATATAACTGCTCCCTATAACTCCTCCTATTACACCATATAACAGCTCCTTATAACTCCTCCTATTGCACCATATGACTGCTCCCTATAACTCCTCCTATTGCACCATATAGCAGCTCCCTATAACTCCTCCTATTGCACCATATAACTGTGCCCTATAACTCCTCCTATTATTCTGTAATATCAACTTATAACTTATTTTGTACCATATAATTGCTCTTTAAAACCCCTCCCATTACTCTATGAAATTCATGACATTATATAGGTTTTTTAAAGAATGTCATGTGCTATTAAAAAAAAAATATATATATATAGTTAGTATACAGTATATATATTATCAGTTTTACATATTCTCTCATCTGCAGGCATATATAGCCAGGTTTCACAGCCTCTCCAAGCCACATTAAATATGTTGCTGTATCAGGGGAGCAATGAAGCCTGTTTTCAATACAAGATATAGTTACATATCTTGAATATGACTGCCTAATAAAACCTTGCCCTGTTCTGTACATTAAACACATCCTGTACTCTACTGGTAAAGTATGCCATATGATATAGCTTTCATGTCTGTTGTGATGTACATTATTATCTTTGCTAATTAGACCTTGAATTTTAGTAACTGAGCTCCTGGAAGAAAATAAAGAGCAGATCCTGACATCATTATTATCCAGCTAAATTGCATCTGTAATTCTTTTCTACACGAGTAGTTTTATATGATTATCTTGGCTTGCTGAGCATTACTTAAATCTCGCTAAGTTTACACACCTGGTTATTATGTTTTAGGCTTGTGCATTCAAATCCTTCCTTACGATCCGAGTGCCGAAGAAGGCGGCCCCTCACGGCATTCGGCTCTTTTCAGAGCCACATTTATTCTTGTGAAAGTGAAACACACTATGCGGTAAATGTATTAAATGTCGAGCCGACATCATTCACTATAGCGAATCATGTCTGCTCAACATAGCTAAATGCTGACAGTATACACTTGTGCAATGCCGCCCTCTGCTCACTGGCAGCCGATCGGGCTCTTTCAGGGGCTGTCAATTATCCCGATCTTATCTGGATGAACTCAATTGTGGCGGACAGGTTAAGAAGCAGCGGTCTTATGACCACTGCTTCTTAACTTCCGTTTCAGGTGACCCTGAAATGATGGGACTCTGAAGCCGCATTCGTGACTTCATAAATGGAGCCCTAAGACTTGGTCTTGCACAGTTATTAGTGTGTTGCACTTTTACAAGAATAAATGTGGCTCTGAAAAGAGTCAAATGCTGTGAGTGGTCGCCTTTTTCTGCATTTGGATCATAACAAAGGATCGGAATGCACAGGCCTAATATGTTTTTAACCAGTAAAGGGGTTACCCCGACCACTTTTTATACAAGCCTTTAACCCCTTAAGGACTGGACATTTCAAACAAAAACTTACCCAAAAGACCAGAGCATTTTTAGCATTTTTGTCATCACTACATTTAAACAGAAATAGTCTTTTTTTTATATTTACCTATTATAATTATATATATATTTTTTAGTAGACAACCCAAAGTATTGATCTAGGCCCATTTTGATCCAAATGCGATCAAATAAAAAAAATTGTTAACTTTTTCACAATTGTAAGTTTCTCTGTAAAATTATTTACAAACAGCTTGTGCAATCATGGCACAAATGGTTGTAAATACTTCTCAAGGATCCCCTTTGTTAAGAAATAGCAGGCATATATGGCTTTGGCATTGCTTTTTGGTAATTAGAAGGCCACAGTGAAGGGGTGAATTAGGTAGCTTGTAGGGTTAATGTTGGCTTTAGTGTATAGGTTACCCTCCCACCTGACACATCCCACCCCCTGATCCCCCCCAATCCCTCTCAAAAGCTCTCTTACCTCCCCCACCCCACAATGGTCACCCTTATTTTAAGTACTAGCAGAAAGTCTGCCAGCACTAAAATAAAAGGCATTTTAAATATATTTTCTGCAGTATAGGATCCCCTTTACCCCCCAACCTCCCTGATCCCCCCCAATACCTCTCTAACCCTCCCCCCTCTGCCTATTAGTCGCCATCTTAGGTACTGGCAGCTGCCTGCCAGTACCCACTTTGCTATATTTTGAACCTTTTATTTTTTAAAAAAATGATTTTTTTTTTATTCTGTAACTGCCCCCCTCATTACCCTACCCCCCTCCCAGATCCCTTTCTCTCAACAGATCCAACATAGGATCCCCCTCATTGCCCCTCCTTCCCCCCATTGACGCTGCTCTTTTTTTTCTCACTTGTATGTAGCGTGGCGTAGCGGTCCCACCCAATTCCGCCCTCCCGCCCCCTCCAGCGATGGGCCGCCCACTCGCCTCCCTCCTTAGAGAGTGGCCCTCTCTGCATCGTTAACTCTGCAACTCTGTTTCTGCAGCACCCCACTCGGCAGAGAAAAGCCCAGGACTGCAGTGTCGTACAGGGTACGACGCTGGCCCTTAAAGGAACATTAAACCCCAATTTTTTCTTTCATGATTCAGATAGAGAATACAATTTTAAAAATCATTCCAGTTTACTTCTATTATCTAATTTGCTTCATTCTTTAGATATCCTTTGTTGAAGAAATAGCAATGCCCATGGGTGAGCCCATCACACGAGGCATCCATGTGCAGCCACCAATCAGCAGCTACTGAGCCTATCTAGATATGCTTTTCAGCAACTAATATCAAGAGAATTAAGCAAATTAGATAATAGAAGTAAATTAGAAAGTTGTTTACCATTGCATGCTCTGTCTAAATTATGAAAGAAAAAATCTTGGTTTCATGTCCCTTTAAGGGCTTAACGACCAGCGTTGTACTGGGTATGGCGCTGGTCGTTAATGGATTAAAGGGACATGAAACTCAAATTTTCTTTCATGATTTAGGTAGAACATACAATTTTAAACAACTTTCCAGTTTACTTCTGTTATCAAATTTGCTTCATTCTCTTGGTTTCATTTTTTGAAGGAGCATCAATACCCTACTGGTTGCTAACTGAACACATGGGGTGAGCCAATGACAACAGCCATATATATGCAGCCACCAATTAGGAGCTAGCACCCAGGTGCTTTGCTGTTCCTGAGCTTACCTAGATAAACTCTTCAACAAAGGATAACAGTAGAAGGAAGCAAGTTAAATTATAGAAGTAAATTAGAAAGTTGTTTAAAATTGTATGCTCTTTCTGAATCATGAATATCTAATTATGACTTTACTGTCCCTTTAATTATTAATAGTGTATTTATTAAAGGACAATGAAATGTGATAGAACTACATAATCAACAAGTACACAATAAAGAGACAATAAAATAGCTCCTACTATTTTCTGGCAAATTAAAAAAAGTATTTCAATTTGCCGGCCCACCATATCATGTGACAGCCATCAGCCAATCACATATATGTATACACTGTGGACTGTTGCACATGCTCAATAGGAACTAGTGCTTCAAAAGGTGTAAATAGAAAAAGACTGTGTGCAATTTGATAATGGAAGTCAATCGGAAAGTCTCTTATAACTGCATGCTCTATCTATATCAGGAAAGTTTCATTTTGAGTTTTGTGACCCTTTAATTGTAACAAGCTTAAAATTAATTTCCCATTGGCTGAACAGGACAACGCCTATTTCTGTATTGATTGTCATAGCAAGCTGCCTCTAATACAGGGTTCTTCAATTTCAATCCTCAAAACCAACCAATAGGCCAGATTTTCAAATTGTCTGCAGCACATATGGGTAATAATAATCCTGAAACTCTGGCCCGTTAGTTGATCCTGAGGAGTAGAATTGTTACACAAAGTTTGTTTTTTTTATGCAGAGGGATTAAACACATAGTTTACAGCTACTAACCATGTACAGTTCTGAATAAGTATGGCAGCAACAGATTAACTATAAGTTTAACCCTTTTGTGGAGGTTAAAGAAATACAGGTAGCCCTCAGTTTACGCCGGGGTTAGGCTCCAGAAGGAATGGTTGTAAATCGAAACCGTTGTAAATTGAAACCCAGTTTATAATGTAAGTCAATGGGAAGTGAGGGAGATAGGTTCCAGGCCCCTCTCAAAATTGTCATAAGTAACATCTAATACATGATTTTTAAAGCTTTGAAATGAAGACTTTAAATGCTAAACAGCATTATAAACCTAATAAAATAATCATACAACACAGAATACAGGTGGCCCTCGTTTTACAACGGTTCAATTTACACCGTTTCAGAATAACAACCTTTTTTTCCAGTCATGTGACTGCTATTGAAAAGCATTGAGAAGCAGTGCATTTATTAAAATAGCCAGTAGGTGGAGCTGTCCACTTGTTTTGCAGCAAAGCCAAGCAAGCTGAAATTAATGAATTTAACCAGACCTGAGCTATCGAGCAGATTTCAAAGAAACAGGATCTTCCTGTCTATAAATCAGTCCAGATTGGAATGCATAGAATGAACTGTTTGCAGAAAAATGCAAGTAAAGTCTGTGTTGTGTGATTATTTTATTAGGTTTATAATGCTGTTTAGCAAATGTTTTTGTTCATTTAACTTAGTTTAATTATATATTCTGTGTTGTGTGATTATTTTATTAGGTTTATAATGCTGTTTAGCATTTAAAGTCTTCATTTCAAAGCTTTAAAAATAATGTATTAGGTGTTACTTATGCCAATTTTGAGAGGGGCCTAGAACCTATCTACCTCACTTCCCATTGACTTACATTATAAACTGTGTTTCAATTTACAACGGTTTCGATTTACAATCATTCCTCCTGGAACCTAACCCTGGCGTAAACTGAGGGCTACCTGTATATAATTAAACTAAGTTAAATGAACAAAAACATTTGCTAAACAGCATTATAAACCTAATAAAATAATCACACAACACAGACTTCACATGCATTTTTCTGCAAACAGTTCTTTCTATGCATTCCAATCTGGACTGATTTATAGACAGGAAGATCTTGTTCCTTTGAAATCTGCTCGATAGCTCATGTCTGGTTAAACTGATTAATTTCAGCTTGCTTGGCTTTGCTGCAAAAGAAGCGGACAGCTCCACCTACTGGCTATTTTAATAAATGCACTGCTTCTCAATGCTTTTCAATAGCAGTTACATGACTGGAAAAAAAGGTTGTTATTCTGAAACGGTGTAAATTGAACCGTTGTAAAACGAGGTTCGCCTGTAGTTACAAGAATTTAAAGGGACACTCAAGTCAAAATAAACTTTTAGGATTCAGATAGAGCAGCAGTTTTAAGACACTTTCCAATTTACTTCCATTATCAAATTTTACACAGTCTTTTTATATTCACACTTTTTGGGGAACAATATCCTACTGAGCATGTGCACAAGGTCACAAGGTATACGTATACTAGTCTGTGATTGGCTGATGTCTGTCATATGATACAGGGGGCCAGAAAATGGGAGAAAATTTTAAAATAAGCAGTAGATTTTTTTTTCTGACAGAGTAAGTGTGATTTCATTGTCTTTTTATTATGTACTTGTTAATTATGTAATTCTACTGAGTGGTACATTAAGTAAATATTGTAATATCAAACACATTCCTTATTTTAACAAGTAAAAGAAGGTTCATGCAGAACGGGAACCCATATAGGTTTTTGTTTCAAAATGCAAGGTATGATAAACATATAGTGTTGTTTATAAAGATCAATAATGCCTTTATTAACAATTCCCCAGTTTTGCACAACCAATTGTTATATTAATACACTTTCTAACAATTAAACCTCTATATTTCTGCCTGTTTCTAAGTCACTAAATACAGCCTCTTATCACATGCTTTTTTATGTGCTTTTGACAACAGGGGAGTACTAGTTCATGTAGGCCATACAGATAACATTGTGCTCACACCCATGGATTTGTGCACGATACAGCACTAATTGGCTAAAATGCAAGTCAATAGATAGTAAATAAAAAGTCATGTGATCAGGGGGCTGTCAGAAGAGGCTTAGATACAAGGTATTTACAGAGGTAAAAAGTGTATTAATATAACCGTGTTTTCTGTGCAAAACTGGGGAATGGGTAATAATAATAATAATAAACATTTTGAGTTGACTGTCACTTTAAAGTCAACTAATAGCTGCAGCCCACAGCTGGTAGCTAGCTGAATATATCTGGTGAGCAAATGACAAGAGCATATGTGTGAAGCCACCAATCACCAGCTAGATCCCATCCCAGCTGTGCAGTGCTGTTCCTGAGCCTATCTAGGTATGGTTTTCAACAAAGGATAAGAAAACAAATTATATTTTTACTAACAGAATAACTTGAAAAGTCTTTTAAATTTGCATGAAAGTTTAATTTGATGTGTGTGTTAATTTAATTTAACATTCTAAAGCAAACATTGCAGTCTGTAATCCCATGCAGACATCCTCAAATTTGGCCCTCCAGAGGTTTTAGAACTAAATTTCCCATGATGCTCAGCCAGCATTTCAGCTGGCTGAGCATCATGGGAAATGTAGTTCCAAAACCTCTGAAGGGCTAAGTTTGAAGATGCCTGCCTTAGAGCATGTAAAATTTTCATTACTGACCTAATTTAAAGGGACAGTCTACTTGAAAATGTTTATTGTTTAAAAAGATAATCATTTTTTTAGCCATTCCACAGTTTTGCATAACAAACAGTTATATTAATATATTTTTTAACCTCTGTGTTTACCTTGTATCTAAACCTATGCAGACTGCCTCGTTATCTCAGCTCTTTTGACAGACTTGCATTTTAGCCAATCAGTACTGACTCATAAATAACTCCACAGGAGTGAGCACGATGTTTATCAATATGACACACATGAACTAGCACTGTCTAGCTGTGAAAAGGATATAAATTGCACTGAGATAAGAGGCGGTCTTCAAGGGCTTAGAAATTACCATATGAGCCTACCTAGGTTTAGCCTTCAACAAAAGAATACCAAGAGAACAAAGCAAATTTGATGATGAAAGTAAATTGAAATGTATAAAATTGCATGCCCTATCTGATCTGAATCATGAAAGTTTAATTTTGACTTGACTGTCCCTTTGACTATAGGTTTAATCTCTGCAAAGTTCTTTTCATGGGGCCACAAGTATTGAATCTCTTTAGCAGAACATTGATGGTGATTGGTGGCACGAAGCACCTGTTGCTTTTGATTGGCTTACCACTGGTCTCCTGTTGGAAAGATGCAGTGCTTGCAGCTCCCAAACAGGACATTGCATATGTGTTTATACCCTTTGTGGGGATAAAGCATATAATTGACTTTATGTGTGTAAGCAAAAGATTTGTTTGCGTTAATAAAATAAAGAAAGCATTATATAATTGTCTTGGATCAGTGATGTAAAATTAACATGCATGTACTTTTTGTATTAGAATGTCCCTTTAAAGTGAAGGTAAATTTTCATGTGAAAGTGCCCGGTTTTTAAAAAAAACTATTAAAAACAGGGGCACTTTCATTCATGAAAATTGACATGGCACCGTATTTTAAAAATACTTACCTTGTTCTTCTGAAACACCGGATCGCAGTTCTGAAACAATGCCCCGTCTGCTTCTTCCTGGTTTACTTACCCAGCAATGGCAAAACCGGCTTCCTCCGTGATTGGAGGATGCCGGAAACGTCATTGCTGACGTATGAAGAGGCTTTCGACGGGCTGGTGAAGCACTGGAGCGGCTTCAAGAAGAAAAGGTAAGTATATTTTAAAAAAACTCTGAAATGTCAATTTTCATGAATGAAAGTGCCCCTGTTTTTAATAGTTTTTTTTTTAAAAAAAACAGGCACTTTCACATGAAAATTGACCTTCACTTTAACAATTTTAAAAAAAAAACTGTACTTTGTTCTTTATGCTATTTTGGTCTCCTTTTCCAAATGGGAATATGGTTACTCGTCGTGAGAAGAGACTACAGGTAGTGTGTCACACTATTAGATAGTAGGATTTAATGCCTCTGCAACTCACTGTACGGGCCACTCATCTTGCTTATTCACATTAGTAAGTTTTGGGGCGATTAGTTCAAAATCTCAATTACTAGTGGCTTCTAATCCTTTCTTGGTGGTATTAACAGATGGTCTTATCACATAAGATGATAATCACATTTGTTCTGCATGCAAACTGCTGGGTGCTGTCTAGCCGGTGGCAACCAAGGAACCTTCAGTGCTTTTAAACTTGTATCTTTTTCTTTCTTTCTTTTTTAACCCCTTCACTACCGGGAAAAATACTGGATAATTTTTATCATCTTTGCTATCACTCCATTTAAACAGAAATGGAGTCTTGAGATATATATATATATATATCTCCCATGTTTACCTGCACTCTCAATTCAGTTTAGTCAGCAACCAGGATGCCAAAGTCAATATATCAGTAGGTTTCTTCAATCAAGGACTGCACTTTCTGGATTTAGATAAAATATTAGTTATTTAATATGTAGTAACGTTGCAGACCCCTTCCTGAGGCAGTCCTTGATTGAAGAAACCTATATATATATATATATATATATATATATTAATTAGATAACCAAATGTATTGGTCTAGGCAGGGCCGTCTTTAATATTGACTGGACCTTGGGCAAAAAATTTCTTGGGCCCCACCCCATGCAATTTCGCTCTCCACCCCAACATCCCAAAAAACAACTAAATCAATTCATCCACTGCTGGGCTAATCATTTTAAAAAAATGAAATAAATTGCAATATGTGAAACTGGACCTAAGCAGTACTAATAAGTAAATAAATATATAATTTCCTCCACTGTGGATTAATTTAATATTCTTTTGAATGTGATTCTGGTGTGAGGCTAGCTGGTTAAAGAGATTTAGGGCCGCCAACAGGAGCAAAGCAAGGTAAAGACTGAGGAGGAAGCATGGAGGTGCAGACAAATATAAGTTTACTGACTGGAATAGCAGAACTACTATGGGAAGCTGTAAAATCTGAGACAGAGAGAAAACAAAAACTATAAAAATAAACCTTACATTAATTAATGTGTGAAGTATCAGCATGACACTATACATCAGCCACAGCAGCACATGTCACTTCTTTGCAAGGAACAAGTTCCCTCTCACCCTGCACTAGACAGTGCTGCATGGGGAGGGGCGTGTGTGCACTCACTTATTCTTCCCACTGACACCTTCCTACAAAGCACTGTTCCCCTAACAAACTTCAGTTAGTTGATCTTAGGGCCACAGCAGAAAGAGCAGGGCTAAGGGGACCAGCAGACTGGATGCTGTCTGCCCAAGGCTGCATGGATACAGTGTGAGATGAGTCACACAGCCTCAAGACTGAAGAGAGCAGTGTATGCAGCTGCACAGATGCTCAAATTCTCACGTGCCTACTGCTCCAGCTTTCTGCTGCATGCGCCTAGAGTCAGCCCTACCCAGAAACAATCCCCACCATTAGAGCAGTTACCTGCTAACAGTGGTAACCCCAGTAGGACCTTTTCTGATGCAGTGGGAATGGCTGGATGCCGAGTTAGGGCTTTGCATTCAGTGCTGCACAGTGCACATCTAAAACAGCACATGGCAATAGCTTGGCATGTCACATGACACCGGCACGGTCTGGCACAGTTTTTAAAAAATATATATAAGCAGAGTACTTTTGACTGTGACAGTATTAGGACTGCATGTGTGTGTTCCCCATGTCACATCAGCAGTCTGGTATGAACCAGATCTGACATGCCAGTAATTCTCTCTATGGGTAAAATATTGCCCACCACGTGATGATATACAAACATTAATGGTATTTTTACACGTGGAATTGCAGATCACTGCATGGATTACGGTTTATGCTTGTCCCTACACAACCCACACGCATCCTGATTTTGATAGTGGACCTAGTTTTCACTCTCCAAGAGATCAGATTGTGATTATCCAGGACCTGAATGATCCTATTGGACAGCTGGGAACAAGGGAAAGCAGAAGGAGATATCGACGATACCAACTATAACCTGTGTCTTATCTATACCTCATATCGGTTGAGGTTAAATCACGTGAGTGGTTCTATTTACTTTGTTCTGTTTAAAACACTAGTATAAACAGGCTTCACAAGGGGTGCCTTTCTTGTGCGCTTCTCTACCCTCTAACGTTTCAGAAACTCACTGGGAGGATCCACTTGTTCAAGAGGACTCTCACTTTATTAGAAGAAGCAGCAGAGATCACACAGGCACTTGGGAACCGGTACAAGAGTGGTCATAAATTGACTTTATTGTATGCAGCCCACTGACTTATAACACTCATCGTGCTGGATTAAGTTTGTATCTTAGTGAGACTTTGATCTGGCTGGAACCTGTCATCTAACACCCAAATTATATCACTATAGATATATTGTAACACTGTATAATACACTGTACATGCATATATAAGACTAATACAATTGGTGTACATTTGTGTCCAGGTACAACTTCAATCTTCCAGCACACCCCTGAGCGCAGATATCCCTCTCATTTTATATATATATATATATATATATATATATATATATATATATATATATATATATATATATATATATATATATATATTCCAAAAGGGACTGCACTATCACTTAATGATACAACATCTACCAGGGTGCCGGTACAAAGTTGCACATAGATTGAAAGGAGGACTTGCTGGATTTAAAGCATAAATTCCCACATATGTGTGTGTATGTGTATGTATATATATATATATATATATATATATATATATATATATATATATATATATATATATATATACACAAACATATAAATATTACAAACATATATATATATATATCCACATACAGTATATATATATATATATATATATATATATATATATATATATATATATATATATATACATACATCTGTGTGTATGAATGTATATATATGTGTGTAATATTTATATGTTTGTGTAATATATATATATATATATATATATAAATATATATATATATATATATATATATATATATATATATATATATATATATATATATATATATATATATATATATATATAAAAGTTATAAAAGATAGAAAACTAGATTTTGTTTCCCGCTACACCAGATGTGATCATCAAAGAGAGTGAGGCTGGGAGCAGTTTGCCCAGGCCAGACAACAGCAGACATTAAAGAAGACATAAATTACTTAAGTCAGAAGCTCCCCTGTAGCCCAGCCATCTTGCCCTCTTACCGTAATTTTAATTTACCTGCCTTCTGCCAGCGTAAGGCTGTGAAGTGTAGGAGAGGCTGTCAATGCCACACTTGGGCAGAGAGGAGGAGGGGAAGAGTATTGTTGCACTTGTTTTATGAGTTGAAAGTAAACTGTTTTTGCTTGCACGCTAACCCGATGAGTGAAAAAAGCTAAACTTACAATATTGCGTGTAACCTGATTGCATATTCTCATGTGCGCTAACCCGACATGAAAATATGAATATTCTCCACATAACAGAAAATGTTCTATTTATTCATAAATAAATATTTCTGCACATATCTGATGGTATTTTTGTACAATATATATCTATATAACACCGCAGATATCTGTTATCATTGGTCCCTTGTAAGGATCTATGTTCATCTAAAAATATGCTCATCAATTCAGATGCCTACAGCGCTTTACATCTGTTTCAATACATAAGGGACAAGGTGCAGTTCCCAGGGGCATATCAAATTCTTACCCCGCAGCAGACTTTTCTGCAGAGATCAGGTATTGTGCTTGAGATATGCAAAAAATACTTTCCTTAGTATGCGTGCAGCAGTATGGATCTTCCGTTTGTGAACAGGAAAGCATGCAGTCTGTTAAGAGTCATCCTTAAAGGGACAGTCTAGTCAAAATTAAACTTTCATGATTCAGATGGGGCATGTAATTTTAAAAAACTTTCCAATTTACTTCTATTATCTAATTTGCTAAATTATTTAGATATCCTTTGTTGAAGAAATAGCAATGCACATGTGTGAGCCAATCACATGAGGCTTCTATGTGCAGCAACCAATAAGCAGCTACTGAGCATATCTAGATATGCTTTTCCGCAAGTGATATCAAGAGAATGAAGCAAATTAGATAATAGAAGTAAATTAGAAAGTTGTTTAAAATGACACGCTCTTTCTAAATCACGAAAGAAAAAATGTGGGTTTCATGTCCTTTTAATCTCCAATCCAAGTTAGAAGCCAAGTGTTTCCACCACATGTAGCGTGATACTGACCAAGTCACATGTCTATGACGTATATATAATACAGGGCTCAAAATTTCCACTAGCCATTGACGAGTGGAAATTTAACAGTGGAGACTGGAAAGTGAAAGTTAGTGAGTGAATGTCTACAAATATCTAAAGGGATATTATAAATCCATGAAAGGGCAAGGATATGTTATTTCTCTAGGGCTGTGGGAACACCATTAGTGCTAAGGGGGCAATTCATCAAGCTGAGGCGGACAGGGGCGCACATACGTGCCTCTGTCTGCCGCAGCTCGCCTCTGGTGGGATGAATTCCCCTGTAGGAATTCAGCATTGCACACGAGCGCTATGCCCCCTGGTAGGAGCTGCTTGTTAAATACGGCGTGCAGGTTCTCTTGTGAGAACCTGCACCTGTAGTGGGTCGAAAGGCTTGCAAAGCCTTTTATAAATTGACCCCTTAGGCATTCGATATAGTGTATCATGTCCGTTGCACATCGATAAATGCCAACTGCATACGCTGTCGGCATTTATCATTGCACCAGCAGTTCTGGTGAACTGCTGGTGCAATACCACCCCCTGCAGATTCGTGGCCAATCGGCCGCTAGCAGGGGGTATCAATCAACCTGATCATATTCGATCGGGCTGATTGCTGTCCGCCACCTCAGAGGTGGCGGAGGAGTTAAGGAGCAGCGGTCTTAGGACCGCTGCTTCTTAACTTCCGCTTCAGGCGGAACTGAAGCGGAGTCAGGGCCGTCTTTAATATTGACTGGACCCTGGGCGAAAATATTCTTGCCCCCCCCCCATGCAATTTCGCTCTCCACCCCAACATCCCAAAAAACAACTAAATCATTTTTTTTTTCATTATTAGCCCAGCAGTGGATTATTATCCACTGCTAAGCTAATCATTTAAAAAAAATGAAATAAATTGCAATATGTGAAACTGGACCTAAGCAGTACTAATAAGTAAATAAATATATAAATTCCTCCACTGTGGATTCATTTAATATTCTTTTGAATGTGATTCTGGTGTGAGGTTAGTTGATTAAAGAGAGGAAAGCAAGGTAAAGACTGAGGAGAAAGCATGGAGGTGCAGTATAAGTTTACTGACTGGAACAGCAGAACTACTATGGGAAGCTGTAAAATCTGAGACAGAGAAAAAACAAAAACTATAAAAATAAACCTTACGTTAATGTGTGAAGTATCAGCATGACACTATACATCAGCCACAGCAACACATGTCACTTCTTTGCTAGGAACAAGTTCCCTCTCACCTTGCACTAGACAATGCTGCATGGGGAGGGGTGTGTATGCACTCACTTATTCTTCCCACTGACACCTTTCTACAAAGCACTGTTCCCCTAACAAACTTCAGTTAGTTGATCTTAGGGCCATAGCAGAAAGAGCAGGGCTAAGGGGACCAGCAGACTGGATGCTGTCTGTCCAAGGCTGCATGGATACAGTGTGAGATGAGTCACACAGCCTCAAGACTGAAGATAGCAGTGTATGCAGCTGCACAGATGCTCAAATCCTCACGTGCTTGCCACTCCAGCTTTCTGCTGCATGCGCCTACAGTCAGCCCTACCCAGAAACAATCCCCACCACCAGAGCAGTTACCTGGTAACAGTAGTAACCCTAGTAGGACCTTTAATGATGCAGTGGGAATGGCTGGATGCTGAGTTAGGGCTTTGCATTCAGTGCTGCACAGTGCACATCTAAAACAGCACATGGCAATAGCTTGGCATATCACATGACACCGGCACGGTCTGGCACAGTTTAAAAAAAATATATAACAGAGTACTTTTGACTGTGACAGCATTAGGACTGAATGTGTGTGTTACCCATGTCACATCAGCAGTCTGGTATGAACCATTAAAAAAAAAAAAAAAAATATTTTTTTTTTTTTTTTTTTTTAGGACTCTTGGGCCCCTCAACAGAAACTGGGCCCTGGGCAGCTGCCCCTTTTGCCCTGTGTTAAAGACGGTCCTGAGCGGAGTGGGTCGGAAGCAGCATCCACTCCTTCATAAATCAACCCCTTAGACTGTTACTTCTGAGAGGGTAAACAGAGAGAGAGAGATATTGGAGAGGTGAAAAGTGAGAGTGGAGACAAAATAAGTGAAGAGATTTGAGAGAGAAGAGAGAGTGTAAAGAGAAGATGTGGCCTGAGAGAGAAGAGAGAGTGTAAAGAGAAGAGAGAGTGTAAAGAGAAGATGTGGTCTGAGAGAGAAGAGAGAGTGTAAAGAGAAGATGTGGCCTGAGAGAGAAGAGAGAGTGTAAAGAGAAGATGTGGCCTGAGAGAGAAGAGAGAGTGTAAAGAGAAGATGTGGTCTGAGAGAGAAGAGAGAGTGTAAAGAGAAGATGTGGCCTGAGAGAGAAGAGAGAGTGTAAAGAGAAGATGTGGCCTGAGAGAGAAGAGAGAGTGTAAAGAGAAGATGTGGTCTGAGAGAGAAGAGAGAGTGTAAAGAGAAGATGTGGTCTGAGAGAGAAGAGAGAGTGTAAAGAGAAGATGTGGTCTGAGAGAGAAGAGAGAGTGTAAAGAGAAGATGTGGCCTGAGAGAGAAGAGAGAGTGTAAAGAGAAGATGTGGCCTGAGAGAGAAGAGAGAGTGTAAAGAGAAGATGTGGCCTGAGAGAGAAGAGAGAGTGTAAAGAGAAGATGTGGCCTGAGAGAGAAGAGAGAGTGTAAAGAGAAGATGTGGCCTGAGAGAGAAGAGAGAGTGTAAAGAGAAGATGTGGTCTGAGAGAGAAGAGAGAGTGTAAAGAGAAGATGTGGCCTGAGAGAGAAGAGAGAGTGTAAAGAGAAGATGTGGTCTGAGAGAGAAGAGAGAGTGTAAAGAGAAGATGTAGCCTGAGAGAGAAGAGAGAGTGTAAAGAGAAGATGTAGCCTGAGAGATAAGGGAGAGTGTAAAGAGAAGATGTGGCCTGAGAGAGAAGAGAGAGTGTAAAGAGAAGATGTGGCCGGAGAGAGAAGAGAGAGTGTAAAGAGAAGATGTGGCCTGAGAGAGAAGAGAGAGTGTAAAGAGAAGATGTAGCCTGAGAGAGAAGAGAGAGTGTAAAGAGAAGATGTAGCCTGAGAGATAAGGGAGAGTGTAAAGAGAAGATGTGGCCTGAGAGAGAAGAGAGAGTGTAAAGAGAAGATGTGGCCGGAGAGAGAAGAGAGAGTGTAAAGAGAAGATGTGGCCTGAGAGAGAAGAGAGAGTGTAAAGAGAAGATGTGGCCTGAGAGAGAAGAGAGAGTGTAAAGAGAAGATGTGACCTGAGAGAGAAGAGAGAGTGTAAAGAGAAGATGTGGCCTGAGAGAGAAGAGAGAGTGTAAAGAGAAGAGAGAGTGTAAAGAGAAGATGTGGTCTGAGAGAGAAGAGAGAGTGTAAAGAGAAGATGTGGTCTGAGAGAGAAGAGAGAGTGTAAAGAGAAGATGTGGCCTGAGAGAGAAGAGAGAGTGTAAAGAGAAGATGTGGTCTGAGAGAGAAGAGAGAGTGTAAAGAGAAGATGTGGCCTGAGAGATAAGGGAGAGTGTAAAGAGAAGATGTGGCCTGAGAGAGAAGAGAGAGTGTAAAGAGAAGATGTGGCCGGAGAGAGAAGAGAGAGTGTAAAGAGAAGATGTGGCCTGAGAGAGAAGAGAGAGTGTAAAGAGAAGATGTAGCCTGAGAGAGAAGAGAGAGTGTAAAGAGAAGATGTAGCCTGAGAGATAAGGGAGAGTGTAAAGAGAAGATGTGGCCTGAGAGAGAAGAGAGAGTGTAAAGAGAAGATGTGGCCGGAGAGAGAAGAGAGAGTGTAAAGAGAAGATGTGGCCTGAGAGAGAAGAGAGAGTGTAAAGAGAAGATGTGGCCTGAGAGAGAAGAGAGAGTGTAAAGAGAAGATGTGGCCTGAGAGAGAAGAGAGAGTGTAAAGAGAAGATGTGGCCTGAGAGAGAAGAGAGAGTGTAAAGAGAAGAGAGAGTGTAAAGAGAAGATGTGGTCTGAGAGAGAAGAGAGAGTGTAAAGAGAAGATGTGGTCTGAGAGAGAAGAGAGAGTGTAAAGAGAAGATGTGGCCTGAGAGAGAAGAGAGAGTGTAAAGAGAAGATGTGGCCTGAGAGAGAAGAGAGAGTGTAAAGAGAAGAGAGAGTGTAAAGAGAAGATGTGGCCTGAGAGAGAAGAGAGAGTGTAAAGAGAAGATGTGGCCTGAGAGAGAAGAGAGAGTGTAAAGAGAAGAGAGAGTGTAAAGAGAAGATGTGGCCTGAGAGAGAAGAGAGAGTGTAAAGAGAAGATGTGGCCTGAGAGAGAAGAGAGAGTGTAAAGAGAAGATGTGGCCTGAGAGAGAAGAGAGAGTGTAAAGAGAAGATGTGGCCTGAGAGAGAAGAGAGAGTGTAAAGAGAAGATGTGGCCTGAGAGAGAAGAGAGAGTGTAAAGAGAAGATGTGGCCTGAGAGAGAAGAGAGAGTGTAAAGAGAAGATGTGGCCTGAGAGAGAAGAGAGAGTGTAAAGAGAAGATGTGGCCTGAGAGAGAAGAGAGAGTGTAAAGAGAAGATGTGGCCTGAGAGAGAAGAGAGAGTGTAAAGAGAAGATGTGGTCTGAGAGAGAAGAGAGAGTGTAAAGAGAAGATGTAGCCTGAGAGAGAAGAGAGAGTGTAAAGAGAAGATGTGGTCTGAGAGAGAAGAGAGAGTGTAAAGAGAAGATGTGGCCTGAGAGAGAAGAGAGAGTGTAAAGAGAAGATGTGGCCTGAGAGAGAAGAGAGAGTGTAAAGAGAAGATGTGGCCTGAGAGAGAAGAGAGAGTGTAAAGAGAAGATGTGGCCTGAGAGAGAAGAGAGAGTGTAAAGAGAAGATGTGGCCTGAGAGAGAAGAGAGAGTGTAAAGAGAAGATGTGGTCTGAGAGAGAAGAGAGAGTGTAAAGAGAAGATGTGGTCTGAGAGAGAAGAGAGAGTGTAAAGAGAAGATGTGGTCTGAGAGAGAAGAGAGAGTGTAAAGAGAAGATGTGGCCTGAGAGAGAAGAGAGAGTGTAAAGAGAAGAGAGAGTGTAAAGAGAAGATGTGGCCTGAGAGAGAAGAGAGAGTGTAAAGAGAAGATGTGGCCTGAGAGAGAAGAGAGAGTGTAAAGAGAAAATGTGGCCTGAGAGAGAAGAGAGAGTGTAAAGAGAAGATGTGGCCTGAGAGAGAAGAGAGAGTGTAAAGAGAAAATGTGGCCTGAGAGAGAAGAGAGAGTGTAAAGAGAAGAGAGAGTGTAAAGAGAAGATGTGGTCTGAGAGAGAAGAGAGAGTGTAAAGAGAAGATGTGGCCTGAGAGAGAAGAGAGAGTGTAAAGAGAAGATGTGGCCTGAGAGAGAAGAGAGAGTGTAAAGAGAAGATGTGGCCTGAGAGAGAAGAGAGAGTGTAAAGAGAAGATGTGGTCTGAGAGAGAAGAGAGAGTGTAAAGAGAAGATGTAGCCTGAGAGAGAAGAGAGAGTGTAAAGAGAAGATGTGGTCTGAGAGAGAAGAGAGAGTGTAAAGAGAAGATGTGGCCTGAGAGAGAAGAGAGAGTGTAAAGAGAAGATGTAGCCTGAGAGAGAAGAGAGAGTGTAAAGAGAAGATGTGGCCTGAGAGAGAAGAGAGAGTGTAAAGAGAAGATGTGGCCGGAGAGAGAAGAGAGAGTGTAAAGAGAAGATGTGGCCTGAGAGAGAAGAGAGAGTGTAAAGAGAAGAGAGAGTGTAAAGAGAAGATGTGGCCTGAGAGAGAAGAGAGAGTGTAAAGAGAAGATGTGGTCTGAGAGAGAAGAGAGAGTGTAAAGAGAAAATGTGGCCTGAGAGAGAAGAGAGAGTGTAAAGAGAAGAGAGAGTGTAAAGAGAAGATGTGGTCTGAGAGAGAAGAGAGAGTGTAAAGAGAAGATGTGGCCTGAGAGAGAAGAGAGAGTGTAAAGAGAAGATGTGGTCTGAGAGAGAAGAGAGAGTGTAAAGAGAAAATGTGGCCTGAGAGAGAAGAGAGAGTGTAAAGAGAAGAGAGAGTGTAAAGAGAAGATGTGGTCTGAGAGAGAAGAGAGAGTGTAAAGAGAAGATGTGGTCTGAGAGAGAAGAGAGAGTGTAAAGAGAAGATGTGGCCTGAGAGAGAAGAGAGAGTGTAAAGAGAAGATGTGGCCTGAGAGAGAAGAGAGAGTGTAAAGAGAAGATGTGGTCTGAGAGAGAAGAGAGAGTGTAAAGAGAAGATGTGGCCTGAGAGAGAAGAGAGAGTGTAAAGAGAAGAGAGAGTGTAAAGAGAAGATGTGGTCTGAGAGAGAAGAGAGAGTGTAAAGAGAAGATGTGGTCTGAGAGAGAAGAGAGAGTGTAAAGAGAAGATGTGGTCTGAGAGAGAAGAGAGAGTGTAAAGAGAAGAGAGAGTGTAAAGAGAAGATGTGGTCTGAGAGAGAAGAGAGAGTGTAAAGAGAAGATGTGGTCTGAGAGAGAAGAGAGAGTGTAAAGAGAAAATGTGGCCTGAGAGAGAAGAGAGAGTGTAAAGAGAAGAGAGAGTGTAAAGAGAAAATGTGGCCTGAGAGAGAAGAGAGAGTGTAAAGAGAAGAGAGAGTGTAAAGAGAAGATGTGGCCTGAGAGAGAAGAGAGAGTGTAAAGAGAAGAGAGAGTGTAAAGAGAAGATGTGGTCTGAGAGAGAAGAGAGAGTGTAAAGAGAAGATGTGGTCTGAGAGAGAAGAGAGAGTGTAAAGAGAAGATGTGGCCTGAGAGAGAAGAGAGAGTGTAAAGAGAAGATGTGGTCTGAGAGAGAAGAGAGAGTGTAAAGAGAAGATGTGGTCTGAGAGAGAAGAGAGAGTGTAAAGAGAAGATGTGGTCTGAGAGAGAAGAGAGAGTGTAAAGAGAAGATGTGGTCTGAGAGAGAAGAGAGAGTGTAAAGAGAAGATGTGGTCTGAGAGAGAAGAGAGAGTGTAAAGAGAAGATGTGGTCTGAGAGAGAAGAGAGAGTGTAAAGAGAAGATGTGGTCTGAGAGAGAAGAGAGAGTGTAAAGAGAAGATGTGGCCTGAGAGAGAAGAGAGAGTGTAAAGAGAAGAGAGAGTGTAAAGAGAAGATGTGGCCTGAGAGAGAAGGGAGGGGGTAAAAAGAGAGATTGAAGAGGGGAGGGAGTGGAGAATGATAGATGAGAGATGATAGTTATAAAACATTTTTTTAGGTCTGCTATGACCTCACATTATTGTCAACACTCTCTGCATTCTCTCAGTTCAACAATTTCCTTTTTCTGTCCAGCTATTGTTGTTTTCACCAGAACCCTAATTGATGTTGCTAACTGCTGTGCACTTATTTTTGTAAATGTATTACTGTATGTAACATAGTAGATGAGGTTGAAAAAAAGACCGAAGTCCATTGAGTTAAACCTATGCAAATCTAATATAGTATTAAAAAATAGCTTTAGTTGAGCTTAAATTAATCCCATTATAAGGTGACCCATTTAACACAAGCAATCATATCCACAAATTATTTTTCTAGCCACAGAGCATTATTTAATTTATGCTATAAAACAAAAACAATATAAAAAAATAACTGCACAATAGGGTGTTTCACATTGGCTAAACATATGCAAAGAATGGGGGGGGGGGGGTTAGTGAGTGTGGTGTGAGCTGGGTAGTGGTGAGTAACATTTTGGGTTGGCTAGTAGTTTAGGGCTTGAAAATTTGAGCCATATAGATAGATAGATAGATAGATAGATAGATAGATAGATAGATAGATAGATAGATAGATAGATAGATACTGTAAAAAGATAGACATCCAGAAAACAATGGTGTCTTTGTTTTGCTATGTATGTATTTGTATATATAGTCACATTGATTGGAGTAGCCCTGTTAGTCCAGAGAATTAGATATCAAAATAACAAGAGTATTGCATTGAGCAATGATACTTTTTTATTAGACTAACTATACATTTATAAGATGACAAGCTTTCAAAAACTTGTCATCTTATAAATGTATAGTTAGTCCAATAAAAAAGTATTATTGCTCAATGCAATACTCTTGTTATTTTGCTATCTATCTATCTATCTATCTATCTATCTATCTATATATAGTGAGACCGAGGATGTGGCAGTTTGTAGTACATATGTATATACAGAGTGACCAAGTCTGTGCCTGTATATATTACTGCTATGCTGAGATGGACTAAGGATGTGCTGGTTTTAAAATGAATTATATATTGTCCAATAGAGTGTGTGCAAAGATATAGGGAGTTGCAATGACATTTAATGTAGGCTCTGAGACTTCAACAACAAATGGAATTATTTTATTTTGCTATATCAGGACCAGCAGCTTATTACCATAAAATCATTCTGTTATCAAGCTATTTATTTCATATATAGTAGAAACATAAAAACACAAAATTCCATATTTGTTTTTCTTTTTATAGCTTTGTGGAACTAACTACGTTTTATTAGTTGACCAATGCTTCTCAACATCAGACGTTGTGTTTGAGAAATCAGGGGCTATCTGTCAATACAGGAGCCATATGTTTTTAGTAGACAGTGCTGTGGTGAAAGGACAAAACCACACATTATTTCTTATACATCGTAAGACTGTTGTGAAAGAGCCGACATGATGAATCTGCAGCATAAGAGACTATCTCAGACCTTAAGAAAAAAGCTGTCGTTTTATCTGGATTTACAAATAATGAAAAATAAAGAACCATCTATTAATCCAGCTGTATGTCTCACCATATAGCTTCTGCACAGGAAATATAAAATAATATTAAAGGGACATTAAACACTTTTAGATGACAATATAAAACGATAAATCGTATATATAAAAAATATATATACTTTCATTATTTATTTTGTCCCCTTTTCCTGTAATTCCATTCTGAAATTGTGAGCTTTTCAGTTTCTGTTAGAAATGGAAGTGCAGAACCCTCTTATATTCCCCACAGCCATTGGCTGCACACTCTAGTGACCTATTTATAACTGTCCCTAATTGGCCACAGCATAGAAGGTAACCTAAGTTACAACATGGCAGCTCCCATTGTTTTAAAGACACTGAAACTTTACACTTATTTTGTCAATATTTAAACAGCTAATGAAACTTTAAAAAATACATCAACATTTTTTTCTCAGACTAATCTTGTCTTTGAATGCATCATTCTATCTAGCATTTGTTTAGTGTTTAATGTCCCTTTAACTCCTTATCCAAATCAGAATTTTCTTTTACAGAGAAACCATAACCTTTACGCTTGAACTGGGGGAATAGTATTGAGTACTTAAGGGGTATACTTGTGTTTAATTGGAGAAGGAAGTAACCTCTCATCCTACATATACTTTTCCTCTCCCTGCTTGTTTCAGTTCACATAGTGCCAAGCAGTATTTATTTGGAGAGTAAAGGCAGAAAGAGTTAGTTTGACACAAAGTTATAAGTCTGTGAGAGTAAATGAGATTGAGGAGATCTAAAATATATAGACGACCTTCATATGTCTATATACTGTATGTGAGGAGATGTATTATTAAAGGGATATGAAACTAAAAATGTTATTTTATGATTCATATAGAGAATGCAGTTTTAAACAACTTTCCAAGTTACTTTTATTATCTATTTTGCTTTGATCTCTTGCTATCCTTTATTAAAAAGAATGCTTAGATAGGCTCAGGAGCAGCAAATCACTCCTGGAAGCTGCTGATTGGAGGCTGCACATATATGCCTCTTGTCATTTGCTCACCTGATGTGTCAAGGTAGCTCCCAGTAATGCATTGCTGCTCCTTTAACAAAGTATACCAAGAGAACAAAGCACATTTTATAATAGAAGTTATTTGGAAAGTTTTTTTAAATCGCATGTTCTATCTGAATCATGAAAGAACAAAATTGGGTTTCATGTCCCTTTAACTATAGATCCTTTTCTAACTTACAATCAAAAATCAAAGCCCTTTTTGATTGATAAATCCCTCCCAAAACCACCGCAAAGTACAAAGAAAACAAAGAAAACCCTATTTGTGTTACTCGCCTTAATCCCATTCCAACATAGTCTGTCTACAGAATTTCCCTTAGCCCCACTCATAGACCACCCAGGCACTCCCATGAACCACCAGACATGCCCTGACTCCACCTCCACCAGTGACCCCACCCACAACATGGCGACGCCCCTCAATCTCCTGAATCCCACAAAGAGCCTGCTTGATTGTGTATTTTTTTTCTTAGATGAATCTTTCCTTATCCCTTGTCTCTTCCTCGCTAATTTCTCTGCTTAAAGGGCCATAAAAAAAAAAATTCTTTCATGATTCTGATAGAGGATGCAATAAAAAAAAAACTTCCAATTTACTTCTATTAACAAATTTTCTTTGTTTTTTGTTATCCTTTGTTGAAAACTAGGAAGGTAATTTCAGGAGAGTGCACGTGTCTGCAGTACTATATGGTAGTAGTTTTGCAGCATTGTTATACATTATTAAGAGCACTAGATGGCAGCACTATTTCCTATCCTGTAGTGATGCAGACATGTGCACGTTACCTATCTAGATATCTCTTCAACAAAGAATAACAAGAGAACAAAGTAAAATTGATAATAGAAGTTAAAAGGAATTATTTTTTTTAAATTGTATACTCTATCTGAATCATAAAATATATTTTTTTAGGATTTATGGTCTTCACACAAAGCACTTAATGGGACACTGAACCCAAATGTTTTTCTTTCGTGATTCAGATAGAGCATGCAATTTTAAGGAAGTTTCTAATTTACTCCTATTATCAAATTTTCTTCATTCTCTTGGTATCTTTATTTGAAAAGCAACAATGTAAGTTTAAATGCTTCCCCATTTTTGGTGAACAACCTGGGTTGTTCTTGCTGATTGGTGGATAAATTCACCCACCAATGAACAAGTGCTGTCCAGGTCTGAATAAAAAATTGTCTGGCTCCTTAGCTTAGATGCCTTCTTTTTCAAATAAAGATAGCAAGAGAACGAAGAAAAATTGATAATAGGAGTAAATTAGAAAGTTGCTTAAAAGTGCCTGCTCTATCTGAATAACGAAATAAAAAAAATGGGTTCAGTGTCCCTTTAAATATTCCTTTAATGTTGCTTTAAAATAGGCCACCATTAACCTTCTAATAAGGAGAGATAAGCTCCTTCATTGCATCTTACTTATATAATTCTTCCTTTTTTGCTTTGAATCTAGTTGTGTGCTTGCAATAGAGTGCTATACTTTTTATGTGTTGTGTAATTGTTAATCATTTGTTTTGCATTTTTTCCCTATGGGCTTTGCACCCAGGCTTGTCTAAGGCTAAAACTGCCCGAGTAGATATATATATTACAATATATTAACAGATGGCTTTGCAAAGCGCCCTGCAAACGTTTCTGCTCTACTGAAATTGCTTCAAGGTCATGGAAAGGTTTTTAAGATTCTACAATTATTACAGGTAGCTTCTGTCATTTAAGGCTGCTGCAGGAGGGTGCATATCATTTTTATGATTTCCCGTAGCCATCTCTTCCTTTGAATATTTGAAGCAGAAATTTGCATCTACATTTATCTTAACCTGCTTTTTTTTCATACAGATGATGGCTCCAACATAGAAACAGGAGATATTCTCTCAGGAGGGGTCCAAAGCCTTTCTTCATCCATGAGCCATATCAGAATATGTTTTAGCACAGGAAGTAATTAGATAGGAAAAATATATTTGATGGCCAGTAAATTAGCACTGAAAAGCATCAATTCCAAACTGTTTGCTCAGATTTAGTTCTTCCCCCTCATGTTGCGGTTTCTCTGTGTAATGCCACATGCTCACGCTTTACCGCTCATGTACATGGGTGGTTTTATGAGCCTGTTGGTTCATTGTTTGCTCTGCCCAAGGGCAAAACTATCATTGGTGCAGCAAGTGAGGTGGCACCAGGGCCCAAGTGTCTGGGGGGCCCATAGCAGCCAGTCGATATATAGGCATGTGCGGCATGGGTACAATTCTAATGCTGGGGAGCATTTTATTTTTGCAGGTTGCAGGTCCTTCAATCTATCCTTAAAGGGACAGTCAACACCAGCATTTTTGTTGTTTTAAAAGATAGATAATCCCTTTATTACCCATTCCCCAGTTTTGCATAACCAACACTGTTATATTAATACTCGTTTTACCTCTGTAATTACGTTGCATCTAAGCCTCTGCAGACAGCCCCCTTGTTTCAGTTCTTTTGACAGACTTGCATTTTAGCCAATCAGTGCTCACTCCTCGGTAAATTCACGTGCATGAACTCAATGTTATCTATATAAAACACATGAACTAACGTCCTCTAGTGGTGAAAAACTGTCAAAATGCATTTAGATTAGAGGCGGCCTTCAAGGTCTAAGAAATTAGCATATGAACCTCCTAGCTTTAGCTTTCAACTAAGAATACCAAGAGAACAAAGCAAAATTGATGATAAAAGTAAATTGGAAAGTGGTTTAAAATTACATTCCCTATTTGAATCATGAAATTTTTTTCTGGACTTGACTGTCCCTTTAACATTGTACAAGCAATTATTTGTGAGATCTGTGCATATCAAGATATTAGTGTGTTGTGCTTTCACAAGAATAAATTCAGCTCCAAAAAGAGCCGAAGGCCGGGAGTGGTCACTTGCTTCAGTATTCAGCAGCTAACTAAAGTGCCAAATGCATAAGGCTAGTTGCTTTGCTTTAGATCTAGTCACCACCTGTCTGGCAACGTGGTAAAGCTTGTCCTGACTCTCTTGAAGTTGCTTACCTAGACTGTAGCACTATAAGCCTGTCCTGTTCCATCTACAAGTTGATAACCTGGTCCTTCTAACTAAAAGCCTGTCCTGCCCTTCTACAAGTTGCTTGTGCCATATAAAATAATGTACAATGAATATGATGTCGTTATGTGCAGGTCATGCAGATTGGCGGAGCTGCCAAGCAATAATCCCTTATGGACAATGTTTACTAGAAGCTCTATTGTGATTAAACAATTCACTTCCATCCTCAGAAAGAGATCAGCTTGCACAGTGTAACAGGACCTGATACCGCCTGAGGCTCTTAGTGACTTTATCTTGCACCATATATGGCTTTGCTTTTATGCTTATATTTACAATAAATAGTTTTTTATTCACATGGGGTTTACATGGAGAATACGGTTTGCGTATAAACACAAATGTGTACCTTCCATAGAGCTTAAATGGCTCTAGTTCAAGTGAATAGAAATTTGGCAATCAATATTTTCATATTTCTATTTTATCGGATTGGACATACACGATTGCACTTTTTATGTTGTCTTTTTGTTTTGTTTTTTTAAATCTTTTATTGAGGTTTTGCGCATGACAATATCCTAGAATAAATGTCATATGACAAATATAGTAAAGTTTTCACAAAAATACAGTACAATAGTACAAGTTGAAAGCAAAGTAGGTAACATAATATGAACATAAGAAACCTCTATTTTATTTTATTTATTTTTTTGTAAGCATTTATCATGTGAGACTAATTAGCCGGCCTCAAATGAGTCAAGTGATATAGGTCAGACTGGTAAATTACGTTAGTCTTGTCAAAGGCCCTATAGTGACCACAAACACAAAGGGGTTATAAGTTTCCCAGCGGGTAAGCACCGCTTAATGTTGTACTAGCTGTAAATCATAGCTTGTTGGGGTGACTACTAAGCTGATCACTTATGGGTCAAATGATTATAGAATTGATCCATATATGGTAGTCCCAAGGATGGCCGCTCTTGGACCTTATGATAGATTCAAAACATATAGTACACATACATAGATAAGTTATAGGTAAAGTACTATCTGAGGAAGTAAAAGAATGTATTAAGGAAGGAGGTAAAGAATAAACACATAATATATCAGCAAGCTGAGGCGTTAGGGGCGAATTAGTATGATGCTGAGTAATCTCAAAGAGGTGTGCACATAGTAATGCCCTAAATTAATACCTCTGGGAGAACTTTTAGGGTCCCTGAGTGGTAGACCAGCTATATAACTAAATGTTGGGACGTTGAATGGGGTACAGTACTTAGGGTGGACTGGCTCACACAAGAATTATAACAGAGTTGGTAAGCAGCACAAGGTAGTATTAAAAAGAGAGATTGGGGCAGCTGTTGCATAGTTGTAGTGCAAGATCTTTGACAGATATACTCTGAGAGAGAGAGCTAGCCACCCCTTCTAACATCTTAGTGTGCGTGCACTGAATGTTTGACAAAAGAGGGGCATGTCAGTATAGTTTAAACTGGAAGTGGGCAATTGCATTCTCAATACTCTATCAAAAGGCGTGTGAGGCTAGTTAGATGGATTAGCCCCTGAAAATCATGGAAGTTATAGTGAGATGTGCAGCCTCAATATATGTAAGGGGAACAGTAATAAACAAGTACAAACACATAATGTAACAGTACAATCATCCGGACTCAAATAACATCAAAATAATAAGATAACTCAACATAACAGCAGAGAAGGCTGAAATTAAGATAGTTTGTACATTTGAAGTCAGTTAACTTTGGAATAGTCTCTCCTTATACAAGGGGTAATTAAACTATAGTTGAATAGCAGGGTAATTAACATATGCAGGCTTAACGTCAAACTACTCAGCCAATTCCCGTGGCAGCCAGCTGATCCACAGATTGTAGAAGGCAGCGATGAGACAGAGACTGAATCGGAAGGTATATGAACCACCACCAGGTCAATGTATGCGACTGTCTAGTATTGCTGCAGGGTAGCAAGTATAGGCTGTCGGGCATTCCACATCTAATAGTATCTTGCCGATCCAGAAAAATCCCCTTCTTCTTCTTCGCTTAGCGAGGGTCCGATTTCCAGCACCCCAGGCTTTATTTGTAGGATGGCCAGCCACACCATCCTGATAGTAATCTAGTAGGGGCTCTATTTGGGAACTCCCCTGCTGCACTGCGAGGATAATATGTGACCTGGTGCGTGAGTTTCCTAAGTTGCTCTTTGGTGGGGAGAAGTTCTGCACATTTTCTGCCTGACGGAACTGTGGAGCACAGTGCTGGTTATTGTCTGCCGGAGGGTAGATGGTTTCCGTGACTGTGTGTAGCTCCGTGCTCTGTACATAGTGAGCTCTGCTGTCCGCCATCTTGAGGGTATCATTAAGTCCTTTCCCCAGTGAGTCTCTAATGATGAGCCTGAGATCTAAGAACCTGCTTTGCATCTGCACGTCTATCTATCTATCTATCTATTGGGTACTTATAGAGCGCAAACTAATCACCCGTGAGGGTCTCCAGGCGCTAAGGGAAAGCAGATAGGAGGAGGGGGGGAGGGGATGGGCGTTCAGTCGAAGAGCCAGGTTTTGAGGTCCTTTCTGAACTTTGTAAGGGAGGTGGATTTTCTGAGGTGCAGCGGGAGGGTGTTCCATGTCTTTGCTGCTATGTGGGAGAAGGATCTTCCGCCCACTGTGGATTTGCTGATGCGGGGGATGACTGCGAGTGTTTGGTCGGCCGATCGTAGTTGTCTGGCGGGGGTGTAGAAATTTACGCGGTGGTTTATGTATTCGGGTCCGATGTTGTGTAGGGCCTTGAATACATGGGTAAGGAGCTTGAAGGTGATTCTCTTGTTGATGGGGAGCCAGTGAAGGTTCCTTAGGTGTTCGGTGATGTGGCATTGGAGAGGGATGTCGAGGATGAGTCTGGCTGAGGCGTTCTGGATACGTTGGAGTCTCTTTTGGAGTTTGATGGTGGAGCCGGCATAGAGTGAGTTGCCGTAGTCCAACCGGCTGCTGACAAGGGCGTGGGTGACTGTTTTCCTGGTTTCGGTAGGGATCCACTTGAAGATTTTTCGTAGCACGTCCAGCTTAGTGAGCAATGCATGTAACGCTGAAAGGCAACCCTCCTCCATAATTTAGGTAGTATCTGTATCTGATGTGGTCTCAGTTCCTCAGTAGTATTAGCGTCGCTCTAACCCGGCTGATCGGGGGTGGGGGGTGCTGGAGGTTCAGGTGTAGGCCTCCACTTATGAGTCTAACAGACGTAATCAGTTCCCAGAGTCCAAACAAGTAGAATAGTTTGTGCTGGGTCAGCCTTTCTATGGTAATGTTAATTACTATAGGATGAAGTCGTTCTTTATGAGAGATAAGTAATAGTTTTTGGCTCTTTTTCAGGGAGCTTCATAAAATGCGACCTATCATGGATGCTGCATAGCCACGCCCCCATGTTGTTGTTTTTTTATATTCACAAAGATTCAAGGTTCTTGTAAGAAAATGATTTCCTAGCTATATGTCATTTTGTCATGACATGGACAGCTGTTTATTAATTTTTTGTTGCAAGTAATATTGTTTATATGTAATATTAGTTGAGTAATTATTTGATTATCTTTCACAATTGTTGTTGTGATGATACTTTGCATTATAATGTCTTGGTCTACTTTTACAATTAAGCCAATAAAAAAAAATGCAAAACACATGGGGTTATTTAGTCACAAATTGCTATATATTTGACATTTTAGGCATTACACAAATATACTATGTTTATATTGAATATTTAGTTGTATTTTTTATTTACATTTTTGTATCGCTTATATCATCTGACTTTGAGCCTGTCCTGTTCTGCCTGACTTTGAACCGGGGCTGCTCTGTCATAAAAGTTTCTGATTCGGCACCTGAAGATTGTGTTGGGGGATCAGTTCTGCTTATCTCCTCTTACGGCCCTCTTTAGTTATAACCCAGGTAAAATATGTAGAATTCCCTGGAAGCTTCTGCAATACTGCCTGAACAGCGCTAGGCTGCTTATTGCCCGTAGGTGGAAGTCCCCAGTCGTCCCCACATTGCAGGAATGGTTACACAATACGTCCTCTCAATAGAAGAATACTCTTTTTTCAAAAACGGATGCTTGCCTTTATATCGCAATATTCAGTTCTACTGGCAAACACTCCTACACTCGCCCACCACCCTATCCTAGACAGATACTAGTATAAGCTCTCCTTGCCCCAATTGGACCCCCCCCCACCTTTTTTCTTCTCTCCCCTTAATCTTTTAATAGCTGGAATGGTTATTTGTTTATTTGCTTACTGCTTGTTTAGTTTCAAGCTTCACCTTTGTTGTATTAGAAAGATCTATAGGTATAATCTTAATACCTTTAGTTGCAATATGTATGCCGCAATACAACTTGCTATGTATGTGTCTAAGTAACATATGATGGTACCAAACCCCCTGACTTGTTTTCACCTTACGCTGTCCTCAGTAGATATAGATATAGATCTTGATTCCAATTATGTTTGGACATTTACTCACCCAAGAACTCAGCAAACTTTATTCACAAGTTACCTTGATGAGGATATATTGATGCTTTACACTTCTCTATTCATGGTGCTATCATTTTCCAAAATGTGGTAAGATATTTTGCACTGAATATGTAATATGTTTTATTTTGTACTCACGTTATTTTTGTACTGAGTTTATTTTTTCTTTAATAAAGCTCTTTTGAAACTTAAAAAAAAAAGAGCAGTGTAGTAAGTAAAAAAAAAAAAAAAAGTTTCTGATTCGGTCTGTTCCAGGATACTTAGAGGGACATTATACACTATATTTTTCTTTGCATAAATGTTTTGTAATTGTTTTTGTAAAAATGTATAGTTTTACTTATTTTTAAATAACATTGTGCTGATTTTCAGACTCCTAACCAAGCCCCAAAGTTTTAGATGTATACTGACGTATACAGACTTCAGATTGCTTCCCTTTCAGTGGTTGTCCCAGACAGCGTCTTATCTCATTAACAGCGTTAAATTGGGAGCTTCTAAGTAAGTTTTTAAATTGTTTTTCACTGGATTTTTATATCAGTATCTGTGCATATTAATCTTTATAAGTATTGTCTATTACATGCAGTTATATGAAAATTGGTGTATACTGTCGCGTTAAAGAGAAACACTTTTATTTTTAGTGGATGGTTATTTTTATTTAACATATTCTTCACCTATTGCTCACATTTTTAAGAATGAACTGAGTCAGGAACATTGGAAACTAAAATTTCTTAAAGGGATAGAAATGTCAAAAATAAAATATGCATGTGTGCATTTCAAATTGAAATAGCAGAATGTTTGCAACACACTTCCATTAGCAAAAATGCTTCTAGTAAAAGTTATTACTGTTTCTCTGTGGCATATGCATATATGCTGTGAGGGTCTGTGCATCAGTATCCAAACATCATGCCTGCTCAGAGGGTCAGCAGTAGTAGCTTGTACAGATTAAGTCTTCAGAAACAATACACACTACTGACAGTTCTATGAGCAGGCATGGTGTTTGAATATTGGTGCATGGGTCCTCAGAGGATATGTACATATCCAACAGTAATTTGTGATAACTTTTACTAGAAGCATTTTTGCGAATGGAAGTATTTTGGAAAAATTGCTTCTATTTCAAATTGAAATGTCCCAATGCACATTTCATTTTGTACCTTTGTTAAATGGGACCCTTTGTGTTAACTGCATCCTTTGTGTTAATATCGTATTAATTCTCACTATAAATTTTTTGAAACGCTATTTACAAATTGTAAAGTCACATGGAATAATTGAAATATATTGTAACTGAAGTGTTATTTCATCAGATTCTAAAGAGATAACAACAATATACTGTGGTTTGATAAACATCATTTATTTCTATTTTCAAACTTTCTGATTTTAGAAAACATATTCATTCTGTTTATATATCAATTCACTCTGTTTGTGAAATCTTGTTGGTTAACTATTTCAAAACCATTTTAGAAAGTTTAATGTTAAAGTACCGCGTGTCTTAGATATGACAAATTTAAACTTGCTGCAGATTTTTGACCCTGAGCTATCATATAGGATGTGATTTTCCCAATATAAGTTTTCATTTTACAGTGTAATTTTACAGATAGTTAGTGTGATCTGGAGGACAGACCTCTAATAGTGCGTCTCACGGTCTCACAGAGAGACTTGACAGCTCTTCCTCCTGTACCTGACCTCAGTCATGCGCTTCTGTACAATATGTGAACGGAACCCAGAACACAAATCTCTTGGTACTCTCCACTCAGCTGTGCAGATCTGTTTCCTATTCATAAACCAGCACTGATGCAGCTACCAATTAAAATCTACATATTAGTTATAATATCATTATGCAACTCAAATAAAAAGGATTTACAGGTAATTTAGTATTTCCTTTTTCTGTTAAATATATAAAAAAAACACGGCTTAGAATATGCAAACAGCTTTCTAAATATAGAGGACAGACATACGTTAATAAACACAAACAGATAAATATATGTTTATGTGACAGATGGCAGCAACGATTTGGAAAGATAAATATGCAGAATTACACTGCATTCTAAAGCATAAATATAAGTGCTTAGTAACGACAGAAATGGAAACTAGAAGGGAGATTATCAGCATGGGCAGTATGATAACATGATCCTAAAGGAAATACATAACTGAAAGACAAAGGAATTTATGTGAGCTTATACTCTAATCAGTCGCTGTGCAGTTTCAGCTCATTGCTACATACTGCAGTGTGACAGATGTTAGATGCAGATGCAGAACTACTTGAGAGCTCAACTCGTCAATTAAAAGTGTTTGCATGTCAGAAGATGGAGACAAAAGACACTTCCTCCCAAAGAAGGTTTTGTTTGAGTGAACTTCAGAAAATATATTTCAAATCAGAATTTAAATTGTGTATACATATATATATATATGTGTGTGTGTGTGTGTGTATATATATATATATGTGTGTGTGTGTGTGTATATATATATATATGTGTATGTGTGTGTGTGTGTGTGTGTATATATATATATGTATGTGTGTGTGTGTGTGTGTATATATATATGTATGTGTGTGTGTGTGTGTATATATATATATATATATATATATATGTGTGTGTGTGTGTGTGTGTATATATATATATGTGTGTGTGTGTGTGTGTGTGTGTATATATATATATATATGTATGTGTGTGTGTGTGTATATATATATATATGTGTGTGTGTGTGTATATATATATATGTGTGTGTGTGTGTGTGTGTGTATATATGTGTGTGTGTGTGTGTGTGTATATATGTGTGTGTGTGTATATATGTGTGTGTGTGTGTGTGTGTGTATATATGTGTGTGTGTGTGTGTGTGTGTATATATGTGTGTGTGTGTGTGTGTATATATGTGTGTGTGTGTGTGTGTGTGTGTATATATATGTGTGTGTGTGTGTGTGTGTGTGTATATATATATATATGTGTGTGTGTGTGTGTGTGTGTGTGTATATATATATATATATATATGTGTGTGTGTGGCACTCTATTGCAAGCACACAGCTGGATTTAAAGCAAAATAAAAGAGTTACAGTATTTTGCAAGAGCCAGACTTTCAATATGTTGTGTATATATATATAGATAGATAGATAGATAGATAGATAGATAGATAGATAGAGATCAATAGAATTAAATTGGATGTTTTTAATTTTATGCTACTGTTTAAATTATTAAAGTTTCTAATTTTGACTTTGCTGTCCCTTTACGTTATTAAAATAAAAAGTAAAATGTTTAAAGGGACATTAAAAAAAGAGAGGAATATGAATTAATGAATAACAATGGTAGCTAGCTGAACACGTGCTAAACCAATGACAAGAGGCATATGTACATAGCCACAAATTGCTAGCTTCTAGTAGGTCATTGCTGGTTTTGAGTCTACGTAAGTTAGCTTTTCAACAACAAATACTCTTTCTAAAAAATGAAAGTCTGAGTATCTTGCGTATCGCCTCACTGGACTCTAAAACACCTTTTACATCTTCAGTATAGCTTATCACCTGTTTTATACCATGTTTACCACTAATGGAGTTTTTAAAGGTAATATATTGTATTTGTTGCTGAGCTATGGATTTCATTTTATATATGTTTATTGTGCATTAGTGTAGGTAGTCATCGCAGGGCTTCATTCAGCTAATGTAGTGACCCCGTGTTTGATTGGCTGAAGCCTTTTTATGTGTCATGCTACATGTTATAGAAACTTGCTCAGTGACTTTAAATGGCAGGTGTGATGAAGTACTGAAATATGCTCAGAGTCAAATTTTGTGGAGAAAATGATATTTAGATTTTTTTTAGCTATTTAACCTGGCACAGCAGAATACTTGGATTCTATATGATTTTACAAGATGAAATGTACATATCATTTATTGTGTACCCCGTGCAGGTCCTGGTGTTTTTTATTTATTGTTATTTTGTAGGGGCTATTGGGGCAGGATGTCAGGTTTTCAAATTCAGGATTATCGTGCAAATTATGGAAGTACTAGTGTTGAAGCCCGTGTACACGAGCCAGCATACGCTGTCGGCATTTATCATTGCACAAGCAGTTCTGGTGAACTGCTTGTGCTATTCAGCCCCCTGCAGATTAGCGGCCAATCGGCCGCTAGCTGGGGGTGTCAATCAACCCGATCGTATGAGATCGGGCAGATTGATGTCCGCAGCCTCAGAGGCAGCAGACGAGTCTTAAGACCGCTGCTTCTTAACTCCTGTTAGGCTCGCATGGCCCCATTTGGGCTGTGATAAATCGGCCTCTTAGTGTTTAGATTAAAATCATTGTTTTTTTGTTTTTATGTATGTAACACATCAACTCAATGTACATATTTTCATTGTGTGATTCCAATTAGACATGTGCGTTTCGTTCCGAATTTAAATTCGGACGAATTTGTCAAATTCGGAGCTTCGGATCGATTTGAATTTCCGAATTACCGTAGCACCAAATCTAACGATTAAATCTGAATTAGTTCGGATTTATTCGTAACATTCGGATGGCCATGGACTAATCACAATTACACTAGTATTGTACTGTATATTAGGTTAAATCACTCTGCTATGGGTTACACCTAATATTACAGTACATAATACTAGTCTAATACACAGCACATCCCACCCACATACAGAACTTCTGAATTTACTAATCAAATCTGAACCGAATACATCCGAATTTATTCGAATCCGAACTAATCCAAAACGAATGCATTCGAATGTATCCGAATTCGAATCGATCCGAAAACGAAATTAGAAAACATCCGAATCGATCCGAAACTAACCAAAACAAATTTTTTCGCAGCGCACAGGTCTAATTCCAATACATCGGATTCATACACAGAATGCACCTTTATTCTCTGTGGTGACATAAAAAAAACTCTCTGCCCTTCCAAGCAGAAGTTAATCTCAGGTGCAACCTGTCATTCTTATCAGGCACTAGACTTATTTCTCCATGACCTGCCCCCAGAACAGAATCAGTGGCAGTTTCTTAAAATAAAAAAAAACACCTTTGATGTTCTGTATTGCTAAAGCTCTTCCTCAGTATATATCATATAACTTCCTCTTCCTTATTTTCCCTGGCAGCAGAACTGTTAAATATATCTTCCCCTGTACATTCTGATCTTTCCTTGCTCCTCTCTGTACTGAGGCAGTTTAATCACTGACAACTCCTCAAAACCTATTATAGGATTCCCCTCCTCCATCATCTCTTACAAGCCTGCAGACCCAAGTGCATTGAATTTGGGGTCAAGATGTGGCATTTAATTAGCAAATTCATTTTTCCTCTGAGCCCCAATGAAAGCAATTTCCAAACGCCTTCCTCTCTCTCCTCTATCTCCCCACCATGTCTCTTCGCCCAAGGCATTACGTTAAACATACACAAATAAATAAAAATCTCTTTGCAGTCCTATTATGCTGATCTATTGCCTTTGTCACGCTCCTATTGTTTTTCTCTCTCTTTATCTGGTACGTGAAAAATGTATATATATATTTCAAACTCTGGGACAGATAGGTCTTTTTATTCTTCCGTCCTTCTGTAATTTTCTCTGTCAGGCGTCTGGGAAATGATTTGTTTTTGGGAAGGAAGAAATAAAAAGGAAATGTGAACGCACTGATACCAGATGTCTTCTTGAACCTACTGCTCCCCTGCAATAAGGGAGGGGAGGGGGGGAGGTAGCCCAGGGGACAGGTGAGGATTTGGAATGTGGTATTTTCTGCTTTTGCTTCCTCTGCCAATATGGAAAAAGAATGTTTTTATTTCTACAGTGACTTATGATTCATTAATCTGTAAATATATCGATAGTGTGTGTGTTTATTTGTGTGTGGGAGTAGCAGCTGTTTTTGAGTAGATATGTCGGCTGCTACAGCGGTAACAGGGCCAACCTTAGCATTTAGTGGGGCCCTGGACAAGGTAAATGTATGGGGCCCCTCAGCCCAGTGCCTTATTTCCCTGCCCTGTATGCCCTTATATGGCCCACCCTTGTGCCAATATTCAGTATCACCTACAGTATATAAAGAATAACACAAAATATTAGAGCTCCTGATACCATAAACACTTCTCATAAACTAAATACAACATATACATTGCACCATCTCATTACCTCACCACTGACGTTGTGGGGCCCCCCAAAGAACGGGGCCCTGGGTGGGTGCCCCTCTCACCCTGCCCAAAGGACAAACCTGAGCGGTAACCTCCGATCTCTGTCAGGAAAGGGGTTAATCTGTCTTGTAATATTACATCATAATGTACATACTGTAGTAGAACAATCTCATTTGTCTCTATATATTTAAAACTGAGTGGTGTTTTTTTTTTAACATAATTAAAATGAAAGGAAACCCAAAGCTGTTCTTTTGTGATTCAGACAGAACATACTATTTTACAAAACGTTTCTAATTTACTTCTATTATGAAATTTGCTTCGTTCCCATGATATTATGTGTTGAAGAGCTACCTAGGTAGGCATCTGAAGCACGATATGGAAGGAAATAGTGCTGCAATCTAGTGCTCTCGCAAATGGATAACATTCTTGCAAAACTGCTGCCAAATAGTGCTCCAGAAATGATCCGGTTCCTAAGCTTACGTTCCTGCTTCTCAACAAAGATACCACGAGAATGAAGCAATAATTGTTAATAGAAGTAAATTAGAAAGTTGTTTAAAATCTCATGCTCTCTCTGAATCATGAAAGAAAAAAATTGGGTTTCATATCCCTTTAATTAGTGCATTATCATTTGAATGCACCTGTCGGTTCCTAATAATTTGGGTGCAATTACCTCTAGCCTCTGTCTGTTACAGCCTTGTGCATGAAGCCTCCAACACTGAGGGAGATATCCTAATAAATGTGTTGGCAGACTGTAAAGTATCAGCAAGCGCACAGCTGGATCACATCACATTTCATTGGTGCACAGGCTTCATAGTTCTGCGCACCTCTCATTTCCTTGAGTGCCTGTTATCTTTATCTGTAAATACCCATCTGTAATTTATGTTATACTCCAGACTTACATTCTATCTAGGCTTCCCAAATTCCTAATTAAAAGGTTTTCATTTTTTTCCAATCATTACAATATTCAAAGATTATATTATACATTTGTTCTAATTAAAGGGACAGGAAACCCCAAATTTTTCTTGCATGATTTGGATAGAACATACAATTTTAAACAACTTTCCAATTTACTTCTATTATCAATTTTGCTTCATTATCTTGTTATTGTTTTCTGAAGGAACAGCATTACAATACTGGGAGCTATCTGAACACATCTAGTTAGCTTATCACAAATGTGTGCAGGCACCAATCAGCAGCCAGCTCCCACTAGTGTAGGATATGTGCGTATTCTTTTTCAGCAAGGGATACCAAGAGAACGAAGCACATTTGAACATAGAAGTTAATTTAAAAGTGTTTTAAAATTACATGTGGTATCTGAATCATGAAAGTTTAATTTTGACTTTACTATCCCTTTAACATTTGAATTTTGCAAATTCATATCTGAAGACAATCTTCAAATTCACATTTCTTCTTAGCTATACTAACCACCACACCCATTTTTAACATCCAATGGTTAAATACGTGGATATCCTGAGACTTGTTTCAGCATTTTCAGGGAAGTCTAGGTCTGATAGTAATTAAAGTGACACTCAAGTAAAAATTAAATTTTAATGATTCAGATAGAGCTTGCAATTTTAAACAATTTTTTAATTTACTTCCAATAAAAAAATGTGCACAGTCTTTTTATATTTACACTTTTTGAGTCACCAGATCCTAGTGAGCATGTGCAATAATTCACAGAATATACGTATATGCATTTGTGATTGGCTGATGGCTGTCACCTGATACAGGGGGAGTGGAAAAAGACATAACTTTGAAATTTGTCAGAAAAAAATCTACTACTCATTTGAAGTTTAGACTAAGTGCTATTTCATTTTCTTGTTATCATGCATTTGTTGAATATGCAAATACACTCTATTTACTGGTCCTTTAAACAACTGCATTAGAAAAGTAATTGAATTTGTACGATATATGCTTTTTGTAGAGCTGTACAAGTGTGTTTTTTAAGTTGGGGTCGCCTGGTGGCCAGGGGTTCAGTCTTAGGGTGAAAATAAATTGTAGGGAGGGGTGCAAGAATATATCTATCTAACAGCTGAATATAGCCAAGTGTTCTATCCAGTCACAATGGCTCATTCCACCCTCCTACCTGACTATATGCTCCACTTGGCAATATTTTTTAATATTAAAGGGATACTGTGCACCAGCCGGCCCATTTTTGGATCAGCACCCTGGGTAGCGCTTGCTGATTGGTGGCTACATTTAGCCAACAATCAACAAGCTCTACCTAGGTGCTGAAACAAAATGGGCTGGTTCTTAAAGGGACATGAAACCCAAATTTTTTCTTTCCTGATTTAGAAAGAGCATGTCATTTTAAACAACTTTCTAATTTACTTCTATTATCTCATTTGCTAAATTCTCTTGATATCACTTGCTGAAAAGCATATCTAGATATGCTTAGTAGCTGCTGATTGGTTGCTGCACATAGAGGCCTTGTGTGATTGGCTCACACATGTGCATTGCTATTTCTTCAACAAAGGATATCTAAAGAACTGAGCAAATTAGATAATAGAAGTAAATTGGAAAGTTGTTTAAAATTACATGCCCTATCTGAATCATGAAAGTTTAATTTTGACTAGACTGCCCCTTTAAGCTTACATTCCTGCTTTTTCAAATAAAGATACTAAGAAAATGAAAAAAAATGATGATAGAAGTAAATTAGAAAGTTACTTAAAATTGCATGCTCTATCTGAATCAAATATGAAAAATGTGGGTTTAGTATCCCTTTAATTATTATATTTTCAAGATATATTTGCACTTCCTGTTGTGAATGCTGATTACCCGCCTCTGCCGGAACCAAAGGTTGGCTGGTCCAATCAAAATCAAGTAGGCGGAGTGAATTGAGCTGTTGAGATTGGATGCTCAACTCAGCCATAATTGACTGGTTGAGCTGCAATGCTGCATGTGAGTCTTATATGCTCCTCAGTAAGATCTCTCCAAGTAGCTGCAACTGCAACCCTAGTTTGTTAGACCACATCTGCATCATTCTCATTATTAAAAACAGTCTCAGATTTCACATCAAGGAAGTGTTGTATTACATTCCCTGTCTGTTATACTTTGTGTGTCTCTTTTATGGTAATTAAAGGGACATTAAACACTAAATAAATGCTAGCTAGAATTACGCATTCAAATAAAGATTAATATGAGAATAACATGTAGATGTATTTTTAAAGTTTCATTACCTGTGTAATTACTGACAAAATTAGTGTAAAGTTTTAGGGGCCGGTTTATAAAGCTCCGTATGGAGCTTGATGTCCCTGTTTCCGCGCGAGGCTATAGGCTCGCCGGAAACAGAAGTTATGAAGCAGCTTTCTAAAGACCGCTGCTCCATAACTTGTCCGCCTGCTCTGAGGCCGCGGACAGAAATCAACCAGATCGAATTTGGTTGGGTTGATTGACACCCCCTGCTAGCGGCCGATTGGCCGTGAATCTGCAGGGGGCGGCATTGCACCAGCAGTTCACAAGAACTGCTGGTGCAATGATAAATGCCGACATCATATGCTACATCTTATCATGTCCGCTCGAACTATGATAAATCTACCCCTTTGTGTCTATAAAACAATGGTGCTGCCATGTTGTAATTTACGTTATCTAATCTGCTGTGGCTAATTAGGGGCAGTTATAAATAGGTCATTGGAATGTGCAGCCAATGGCTGTGTGGAATATAACAGTGTTCTGTACTTACATTTCAATTTCAGAATGGAATTACAGGAAAAGGGGACAAAATAAAAAATGAAAGTATAAAGCAGAGTTTTGATTATTTATGTGATTTATAATTTTATATTATTGTCTCCAAGTGTTTAATGTCCCTTTAAGGGGCATATAGAAAGGGAATGATGTATGGAAAGCAGCGTAGGAGGTTGTGTGTTTGTGCGTATGTGTGTTCTTGTCTTTTACATTGTTTCCTTCAGGTGTCATAACACTTCTACAGTAGCTCCGCAGATGAAAGGAGATCTATTTCTCTTTGCAGCCTGATAGTGACATTATAAATCAAGTAATGCTTGCTTAGAAACACAGCTTTTTATTTTGTCTCTTTCTCTTGGCAGATAAAAGCATGAAAAATACTCACTACAAAAATGATTTTGCTTTTTAATTTCTTTTTTAACCGATACCAGACTATATGAACAACCACCATTTCAAAAGCCCTTTTTCTGTTGAATGTTATGTCCCTAACGATTTGTGGGCTCTAGCTCTGATTCAGCCTCACCTATTATTACGTACAGAGAACAGTGATTGGGGCGGTCTCACAGTCATGTCTCTTGCTTATTTAAAGATCCGTGAACCTTCTGACTTCAGTAAAAGAGACATAAATGTGCAAAAAGAAAAACTTGAACTGGGGTGAGTAGTAGGGAGATAAATGCTATGTATACACTATGCAAAATGTTCAGCTTATGTATATATTTGTAAGTATTAAAATAAGGGTCAACGTTTCAGCTTCCACTGGAGCCTTAAGACCAGTACCTTCACCAACACAACACATACACATATATAAATAACATTTCAGATATATTTCTTAGATCAATTCATTTGATAGTAGTAGGTTTTAATAGGTATGGTTTTAAATTGGTGTGTGTGTAACTTGCATTTAACACAGGAGTAACAAGGTGCAAATTTAAATACTGTTTTGGTTGAGCAGCTATTTGGTGTAAGCTCCCTAAATTAAAACTAATTACAATTTTCGTTAAAGAGAAAAAATAAAGTGACATCTATTATGGTGGGTCGCTGTCTTGTAAATTTTGTCAGAGGGGAGGCTCACAGCCCAGCCCTTCGGTCAAAGCTCTGGTTACTCAATAATATTTGTGCTGTGCAGTGTTAATTTTGATGGCAAGTTTCAATTTAGTCTTAGTTTTAGTCTTTTGACTAAAATGCCATTTTAGTTTTAGTCGTATTTTAGTCATCTGAATTGTTTTAGTTTTAGTCGTATTTTAGTCATCTGAATTGTTTTAGTTTTAGTCGACTGAATCTCCAGTAGATTTAGTCGACTAGTCTACTAAAATCTAAGGGGTGTAGTTAAAGTGTAATGCATTATTCAAACAATATAAAAACTTTAACAGTTCTCTGTTAATAATTAAAACAAGTATCAAGTAACTCAACACAACAAAAAGTTTCTGCAGCTAGCACAGGCACAGCATAACTTAAACCCATATTCGTGGGTTATGCTTATTTCTATAGGAAGAATTAATTGTTTGTTCACAGATTCGAAACATTTTCGGCAACGATATTAGCACTGCTCTAGAACTTCCAAACTCATTATACAGGGAGTGCAGAATTATTAGGCAAATGAGTATTTTGACCACATCATCCTCTTTATGCATGTTGTCTTACTCCAAGCTGTATAGGCTCGAAAGCCTACTACCAATTAAGCATATTAGGTGATGTGCATCTCTGTAATGAGAAGGGGTGTGGTCTAATGACATCAACACCCTATATCAGGTGTGCATAATTATTAGGCAACTTCCTTTCCTTTGGCAAAATGGGTCAAAAGAAGGACTTGACAGGCTCAGAAAAGTAAAAAATAGTGAGATATCTTGCAGAGGGATGCAGCACTCTTAAAATTGCAAAGCTTCTGAAGCGTGATCATCGAACAATCAAGCGTTTCATTCAAAATAGTCAACAGGGTCGCAAGAAGCGTGTGGAAAAACCAAGGAGCAAAATAACTGCCCATGAACTGAGAAAAGTCAAGCGTGCAGCTGCCAAGATGCCACTTGCCACCAGTTTGGCCATATTTCAGAGCTGCAACATCACTGGAGTGCCCAAAAGCACAAGGTGTGCAATACTCAGAGACATGGCCAAGGTAAGAAAGGCTGAAAGACGACCACCATTGAACAAGACACACAAGCTGAAATGTCAAGACTGGGCCAAGAAATATCTCAAGACTGATTTTTCTAAGGTTTTATGGACTGATAAAATGAGAGTGAGTCTTGATGGGCCAGATGGATGGGCCCGTGGCTGGATTGGTAAAGGGCAGAGAGCTCCAGTCCGACTCAGACGCCAGCAAGGTGGAGGTGGAGTACTGGTTTGGGCTGGTATCATCAAAGATGAGCTTGTGGGGCCTTTTCAGGTTGAGGATGGAGTCAAGCTCAACTCCCAGTCCTACTGCCAGTTTCTGGAAGACACCTTATTCAAGCAGTGGTACAGGAAGAAGTCTGCATCCTTCAAGAAAAACATGATTTTCATGCAGGACAATGCTCCATCACACGCGTCCAAGTATTCCACAGCGTGGCTGGCAAGAAAGGGTATAAAAGAAGAAAATCTAATGACATGGCCTCCTTGTTCACCTGATCTGAACCCCATTGAGAACCTGTGGTCCATCATCAAATGTGAGATTTACAAGGAGGGAAAACAGTACACCTCTCTGAACAGTGTCTGGGAGGCTGTGGTTGCTGCTGCACGCAATGTTGATGGTGGACAGATCAAAACACTGACAGAATCCATGGATGGCAGGCTTTTGAGTGTCCTTGCAAAGAAAGGTGGCTATATTGGTCACTGATTTGTTTTTGTTTTTGAATGTCAGAAATGTATATTTGTGAATGTTGAGATGTTATATTGGTTTCACTGGTAAAAATAAATAATTTAAATGGGTATATATTTGTTTTTTGTTAAGTTGCCTAATAATTATGCACAGTAATAGTCACCTGCACACACAGATATCCCCCTAAAATAGCTAAAACTAAAAACAAACTAAAAACTACTTCCAAAAATATTCAGCTTTGATATTAATGAGTTTTTTGGGTTCATTGAGAACATGGTTGTTGTTCAATAATAAAATGAATCCTCAAAAATACAACTTGCCTAATAATTCTGCACTCCCTGTATACTCCTGGAGTAAAGGTTTATTAACCTGTTTTTATTTATGGTATTAAGGTTTGAACATGCAATACAGATTTAACAGATTTAACTGTTGTGGTATATAACATGTCTTTATTTTTCTTAAAATTTAATAAAATGAAGTTTCGTAAATTTTACAAAAGAGCAGAAATTGGATATGGATTGATTAAAACACCTTGCATAAAATGCTTTTGTCAGCAAATTTTGATTTAGTTTTAGTCATAGTCTTTTGACTAAAATGTAATTTTGAATTAGTTTTAGTCATAGTTTTTTGACTAAAATGCCATTTTAGTTTTAGTCGTATTTTAGTCATTAGAATTTCTTTAGTTTTATAGTCATTTTAGTCGACGAAATTAACACTGGTGCTGTGTAAGCAAAGCCCTTAGTTTCCATAACCAGTTTCTAAATAGATTAGGACCTAAGTTTAATTGTCACCTTATGGGGTAGATTTATCAAATTGCGGATACGCTGTCGGTATTTATCATTGTACAAGCATTTCTTGTGAAATGCTTGTGCAATGCTGCCCCCTGCATATTTGCGGCCGATCGGATCGGGACGATTTTAGTCCGCCACTTAAACGGTGGAGGACAAGTTAAAGGGACACTGAACCCAAATTTTTTCTTTCTTGATTCAGATAGAGCATGCAATTATAAGCAACTTTCTAATTTACTCCTATTATCAATTTTTCTTCATTCTCTTGCTATCTTTATTTGAAAAAGAAGGCATCTAATCTAAGGAGCCAGCCCATTTTTGGTTCAGACCCTGGACAGCACTTATTTATTGGTGAGTGAATTTATCCACTAATCAGCAAGAAGAACTCAGGTTGTTCACCAAAAATGGGCCGGCATCTAAACTTACATTTTTGGTTTTCACATAAAGATACCAAGAGAATGAAGAAAATTTGATAATAGGAGTAAATTAGAAAGTTGCTTAAAATTGCATGCTCTTTCTGACTCACAAAAGAAAAAAATTGAGTTCAGTGTCCCTTTAAGGAGCAACAGTCTTACAACCGCATCTGCTGCTTGATAAATTTACCCCTAAGCGTTTTCTTGTCTTGGCAGAATTCTTAAAATCACAAAAAAATATATATTTAGAAAAAACTCTTACAGGAGAACATTTTTCTCCTCCATCAAATTTTGTGAGGGTTAAGATATGCACAGTTTATAAGTAAATCATTAAGGGTGATTTAGAAAATTGCTTAAAGGGATAGTAAAGTCAAAATTACATTTTCATGATTCAGATAGAGGATGTGATTTAAAATAACTTTCCAATTTACTTCTATTATCAAATTTGCTTTCTTTTCTTGATATCCTCTGTTAAAAGTAAAGCTAGGTAGGCAGCAGTGTTTGTATCTATGTATAACATTACTATAAACAATGTTGCAAACACTGCTACAAGATGGCTAGAGTCACGTGCACGCTCCTGAACTCACCTAGAATTACTCTTTAATAAAGGATACCAAGAGAACTAAGCAAAATTGATAACACAAGTAAATTGGAAATGTGTTTAAAATGTCATTCTCTATCCAATCCATTTAAGTTTAATTTTGACTTTGCTGTCCCTTTAAGGCTTTGCTTATAACTTCATCCCTTAAGGAAAGAAATAGGATTCTAAATATAGTGGATACATTTTTAATGATATAAAAAAAAGGCACAAGGGATCGTGTAGAAAGTAAACTACTTACCTTAAAAGAAAGGAAATACAGCACTCTTAGAAAAAAAGAAAATAGTTTTATTGGAAACTGTTTGAAGCATAAAGGTTCAATGTAGTAAATCCACAATGCTGAAAAATTCCTTTTAAGGACTTAATATAAAAAACAATATAGCAGAAAATGCAACACAAAACGCTGTACACTTAGCCAACTGGACCTGCAACCCTATGGCATCTCTCCAGTAAAATACAGGCAAAACATCTTATACATATGCACCCTAAAGAGAGGTGTAAGATTAGGCGCATGCCAGTACTGCATGAAACAAGGAATGCTTCCATATGGTTGGCAGACACCAGTAAGTGTCACAAGGATGAACACATTAGACAGGCACCATCCATCCACGTAAACAACTGGGATAATAATGACAAAATGAAACTTTCATGATTCAGACAGGGCATGGTGTTTTAAACAAATTTCCAATTTACTTCTATTATCTAATTTGCTTTGTTCTCTTAGTATACTTTATTTAAAAGCATACCTAGGTAGGATCAAGAGCAGCAATGCACAACTGGGATCTAGCTGCTGATTGGTAGGTGTACATATACTGTATGTCATTCTTATTGGTTCACCCGATGTATTCAGCTAAACCCCAATAATGTATAGCTACTCCTTCAACAAAGGATACCAATAAAATGAAGAAAATTTGATGAAATAAATAAATTGGAAATGTGTTTGACATTGTATGCTTGATCTGAATCATGAAAGAAAAATGTTGGGTTAAATGTCCCTTTAATTGAAACAGCAGCTGGTCAATCTGTAAACACAGGATAAAAACATCCCAATCTGACTGTCATATAATTACTCATGGTTCATGAAGACAGCTGCCATAGACGCATGGCTTGAGTCCATACCGTATAGTAAATGTAACACACTACAGAGCGGGTTCTCAGTCTTTGGGTTGTACCTGTTGATCTATCCACAGCTCCAGGAATGTTTGTCAAGGTGATTATTCCCAGAGTTCTAAGGAAGTGGGTTTATCTGGAATCTTCTCTGACAATTCAATTCTTGAATACAGTGAATCTTTTTCTGGCTTTCAAAACTGGAGCTCTATATATACACCAGAGTTTTGTCAGGATTTCATATAACTGCATTATACTATGGCTGCATATGTAAGGGGGTTTATCCTTATTTTAGCTGACTATTGAGGCAGAGAAATACCATCTTTAAAAGGGAAGGGGAGAACTATGGGAAGAAGAAGACATGGGGTTGAAACTGAGAAAAAGAGAAGTTATTATCCTGTTTCCAAGCTGGAAGGAGTAGTTCAAACTGGATGTTTCATTAGTAACCACAACTTAGATATTTCTACAACTAGATGCGGCAGAGATAAACTATGTATAAGCTATAATCAACAATGACCTGTGTTATATAATTCCCTCAGCACCATATAATAAGCAAATACCTGTGATAAGCTGCAATTATATTACATTTGTTGCAGCAAATGATGATTTATTAACAGAGCAGAGAAGGTTCAAGCAGTTTATCTTGAACTGAAATGTTTACTAAAGAAAATAAATAAACTTGGTTGTTACAAAATTACTAAAGAAAAGAATTAGACAGGAAACCCTAAATCTTTCATGTTTCATGCAATTTTAAGTAACTCTGCAAATGCACAGATTTTTAGTTTCATGTCACTTTAGTGAATAGTGTGTTGTTGTTTGATTAATAACAGCTGCTAATGTTCGTTAAAGGGACATTAAACACTACATAAATCATTGCTTGAATGATGTATTCAGAGAAAAGATTAACATTAGAATAATCTGTACATTTATTTTTAAAAATTATATTGTTTTAATATTGAAAAAATGTTAATGTGCGTCGCCATTTTGTAACTTAGGTTACCTTTTCTGATGAGGCCAATTAGGAATGGTTATAAATGGCTTACTAGAGTGTGCAACCAATGACTGTGTGGAACATAGTCTGTACTTCCATGTTCAACTTGAATTGGAAAGTCCACAATATTCCGAATTCAATTACAGGAAAGGAGAACAAAATAAATAATGAAAGTGTATTGCAAAGTTGCTTTTCTACATGTAATTAAACAATTAAGGCCCCATTAATATTGGATAGACCATTCAGTATTCCAGAGGATGTGTTTAACATTGCAGAGATAGCAAGCATTGTTCTCTAGCTTTGCTCACAAAAAACAAAGTCTTATCCCCTTTAAAGGGACACTGAATCCAAAATTTTTCTTTTGTGACTCAGATAGAGCATGCAATTTAAACAACTTTCTAATTTACTCCTATTATCAATTTGTCTTCGTTCTCTTGCTATCTTTATTTCAAAAAGAAGGCATCTTAGTTTTTTTTTTTGGTTCAAAACTCTGGACAGCACTTTTTTATTGGTGGATGAATTTATCCACCAGTCAGCAAGAACAACCCAGGTAGGTTGTTCACCAAAAATGGTCCGGCATCTAAACTTACATTCTTGCATTTCAAATAAAGATACAAAGAGAATTTGATAATAGGAGTATATTAGAAAGTTGCTTAATATTTAATGCTCTATCTGAATCACGAATTAAAAAATTTGGGTTCAGTGTCCCTTTAAATACTTTGCATAAATAATTAAGTATTCATTTTAGTTCAAGAGCACATAAAGAACTTATGTGGTAGAGATCATATTGTTTGTCATTTAAAGGGACATGAAACCCAAAATTTGTTTCATGGTTCAGATAGGGAATACAATTTTATACAACATTCCAATTTACTTCTAATATTTAATTTTCTTCATTCTTCAGATATCCTTTGCTGAAGAAATAGCAATACACATGGGTGAGCCAATCACACAATGCATCTATGTGAAGCCACCAATCAGCAGATACTGAGCCTATTTAGATATGCTTTCAACAAAGGATATCAAAAGAATGAAGCAAATTAGTTAATAGAAGTAAATTGGAAAGTTGTTTAAAATTGCATGCTCTTTCTAAATCATGAAAAAAGTTAAATGTCCCTTTAAGTGTTATAATGAATGCACTAAAAATGTGTATGTGTCTACTGTATTTTACTTGTTTAAAATCTTTATCCAGTTGGAAGTTTGTATATGTGATTATGTGTACAAACTCTTATAGGAACCTACATTTACTAGAGTGCTCCCTATGGGCGAAGTCACTGCATTATAGAGTAGGGTGACCAGATCTGAGGTGGGGGGAAAGGGACATTTCATCAAAAACACGTAACATTTTTAAAATAAAAAGGATGAATTATTAAACTAAGTTTTGGTTGTAGCATTTCGAAGCATTTATTTTAAATTAAATAAAGAATGAAAACAATTGTTTACCACTATTATCACTGTTATTAATAAACAACTTTACATGTAGCTTCTCCTGCCTCCTTTTACATGTGCCCACTACTGCAGAATGCAGGGAATTGTAGTTCCCACTGCAGATATTACATGACATAGCTCTTCAATGGACATAAAAATTATACCAGCGTGAGTGTTGCCCATATGTAATAAAAAATAAAATAAGTAAACAGTCATGATAAATAAACTGGACATTTGTTCAAAATGTTCTGGGGACAGAGGGACAGTGTGTTAAAAAATGGGACAATTCCATCAAAAAACGGATGTCTTTTCACCCTAATATTTTTCTTTCATGATGCAGATAGATCAAACAATTCTAACCAACTTTCCTATTTAATTCTATGATCAAATTTGCTTAATTCTCTAGGTATCCCTTTGTTGAGGGAGCAGCAATGCCCTACAGGGAGTTAGCTTAACACATCTGGTGAGCCAATGACAAGAGGCAAATATTTGCAGCCACCAATTATCAGAGCATTGCTTCTTCTGAGCTTACCTAGGTACACTTTTCAACACAAGATTGCAAGAGAACATAGCAAATTGGATAATACAAGTAAATTGGGAAGTTGTTTAAAATTACATGCTCTATCTGAATCAAGACAGAAAAAATGGATTTATGTCCCTTTAAGATTGTCACTAGGGCCCCCTTTTATCATAGTCCAGACCAACAAGTTTTCTGTCCAGGCCCCGGCATCCTGATGAATTAGCATTTTTCAATCAGTGCTTGTGCAGCTACAGCCCCTACTCTCATGCAACCAGTAGAGCAAGAGCAGGGCATGTCAGTCATCCTAATTGGATATGATCAGGATATTTAAATCTGCAACCCTTGAGCTAACAGAGATGCTAAGTAACAGTGGTCTAAAGATTACAGCTACTTAACCAGCATTTGAGGCCCACTAGAAAATCTGGGGCCTTGAGTCCACAGCTTCATAAATTGGGCCCTAAGTCAATATGTTAGTCCCATGTAGTTATTTATGAGTCAACACTGATTGGCTAAAATGCAAGTCTGACAAAAGAACTGAGATAAGGGGGCAGTCTGCAGAGGCTTAGATACAAGGTAATCACAGAAGTAAAAAGTGTATTAATATAACAGTGTTTGTTATGCAAAATTGGGGAATGGGTAAGAAAGGGATTATCTAAATTAATCATTTTTCAAGTAGACTGTCCCTTTAAGTCCTTCTGTCTCACCTTGTATCCAAGATGTGGCTGATATATAAAGAAGTCACTTTGAGTAATTTCCTTTTCTTGGCCATTCCTGTCACAGTGTTCACAAACAGGAACTTGACCCGTGAAAGGGTACGGAAATCTCATTGGAGAATGTTACAAAGTTAAGAATTAGATTTATTTTGTACAAAATACCTGCCCAGTACCTGAGTTTGTAGATAAATTACCAATCCCTTTCCAAAATGCTTTTCTTTTTCTTCCCTTGTAAAGCAATTATGATGCTTTAAAAGATATGTACGTTTCACAAGGAGAGAATCTGGTAATAAATAGCATGAAAATCAGAATCGCTTAGGTGGGAGCGAAACTTGATGGTAGTTGATTTTTTTGTCAGGCAGATGATTGCGTTACTGAATTTTTTGACATTTTGTTTTTAAGAGCAGCAATTACTTTTTTTGCCTGTGTTCCATTCTAGATATTTTATTTATTTTTTAACCCCTGATTCTTGTGTAGGTTTTTGGGAGAGGAATAGGATAGAGGTTATCTGAAATAATATTGTGCAGATCAAGACATCAAGACTTGCGGACCATATAATTAATAAAAAGAGGTAAAGCCAGGCAATATTGATGAGAAAAACAATTGTAAAAAAAAACAATAAAGCTCTTTAAAAATATACAAGCAATTTCCTTTTTTTTTCTGACCATAACCTTTCCCTTCAAAATTGCTGTATGTTTAAGCCACACCAATAGCGCTAAGAGGATCATTTATGGGTAGAAACGGTGAACAATTTGCCTTGATCTTTACAGGGACATGGCAATCAGATAGGCACGGGGGGAATGTGGTTATTTAGCATTTATTTGAACAAATGCTGAATATGGCTACAGGCAGGGGCATTATGGGGACAAATATATCCGTATGAAAGAGCAACACCCAAACATCTATGCAAATCATCTAGTTTGTTAAAGCATCTTATCATTTTTATGCATAGATGGTGATTATGTGTTTAACCCCTCCAAGGGAGATAACCAGTAAACACATAGTTAACTTTCTCACCATGCCTGCTGTTACTGGGCACAGTACTGCTGATTGAATGCAACATGCATATGATGCTGAGGAATGGCAATGCATTGTGGCTTCTGGTAGGAATCTCACTACTTGTTTAAAGTGCCATAAAACATGTTGAGATCTGTGCATATACTAAAAGGGCTAATTAAGTAAAAAAATTGCTTGCAAGTATGTTGAAATAATTTTAAAAAATAAGCAAACTTAGTTACTTAGCTATGCTGTCTGCAGTAGTCTGATCCACCCCCCTTATCAGTGTTTAGCATCAGAAACACGGCATTGTATTTCAACTGAGTTCACAGTGGCTTATTTGCTTGTATGCTCCAGCAGATAATGCAGTCTGCATTCCACCAAATCAAAGGTGGATATAGATGCAGCCATAGAAGGAATTGTGTGGGGGGAGTTAGAGCTGTACAATTCGGAAACTTAAAAGAAAGGGTTAATGGTGAGGCACTGCAGTATAAATGTGCAGGTAAAGTGATTAAAGTACATATTATTATATTTTGTCTCTATACCAACTTGTTTTATGTCCCTTTAAAGTGATGGTAAACTCACTTAAGTTTATTTACATAGTATGAAAGCACTTTTAAATATATGCATAATGATGCTAGTATTTCTGTTACACTCACACTATATCTATTGTTATACCCATTTATACATAGTGCAGAATTATATAACATTATATTAGTGCAAGTTTTTTATTATATAATATCTCCGGTGATTTTTTATAAAAATAAGAGGGTTTTCCAGACCCGCCCTCTGTGCTCTACTGAGCGGGTCTGGTTTTTCCTCAGAGCGCATCGGTCCAGCTGTTTAGTCACAGCCCGGCCCGACCGCGCCATTACACTCAATGTAGCTCACGCCCACTGTCAGACAGAGCAGGAGCGAGCTACATTGAGTGTAATGGCGCGGTCGGGCCGGGCTGTGACTAGACAGCTGCCCAGATTTATAAATGATATAAATCATGGGGTGGATCACAACTCTTTAGAAAAGTTTATTAAATTATTTAATCTACAAATATCTCAGATTTTAATAGTGAATTATGTAGAAAAATCATTAGATAAACTTTTTTAAATGATTGTGATTGACCAACATATGTTAAAGGGATGGTAAACACCATGCCATTTGTATATAAAATGTTTAGTTATGCATAATAAAACAACTTGCAATATATGTTCATTATTTAATTTTCCCCCCTTTTTATGTAACTTAGCTTTGAAAATTTAGCAATTTCCTAATTCTCAGAACATGAAAGTCACCCTGCTGACTTCTCAAGGCAAACTCTGCTACATATTTCTCACTAATTGGCTTTAACTAACAACTGCAAATAAATGCACTTTATACTGGAGTTTGGCTATTGAAAAATAATTGCAGTAAAAAGGATCTTAATTTGTTTTTAAAACATTAAGGTTGATATGTTCTTCTATAGCAACACAACAGCAATGTCTTGTAATTACAAGGTGTTTACTGTACATTTAAAGCTGTACAGATTTACACTTGTTAAACACAGTCATATATGTTTCTGTTATGATTGCAATTAAAGGGACACTAAATTCAACATTAAACTAAAGTCAAACCAAGATTTTTTCCCCCGCTGAGGCCAATTAGTGACAGTTCTAACAGGTCACTAGAGTGTGCAAACAATGACTGTATGAAATGCTGGAGGGCTAAGTCTAGAGTCCACAATTCCAGTTCTAACAAGAATTAGAAAACCCATATTTTTCAAAATTAAATTATAAGAAATAAGGACAAAAAAGATAAAAGGTATACAGGTATTGCAAGGCTTTATATACTATAGTTAATAAAAAGTTTATTTAAGCCTCAGTGTCTAAAGGGATAGTTAAGTCCAAATTAATCTTTCATGATTCAGATAGGGCATGTCATTTTAAACAACTTTCTAATTTACTTTTAGCATCTAATTTGCTTTGCTTTCTTGGTATTCTTAGTTGAAAGCTAAACTCCTAGGTAGGCTCATATGCTTTTATCTGAGCCCTTATCTGAATGCATTTTACAGTTTTACACAGCTAGAGGGCGTTAGTTCATGGGTTTCATACAGATAACATTGTGCTTACGCACGTGAAGTTATTTAAGAGTCAGCACTAATTGCCTGAAATGCAAGTCTGTCAAAAGAACTAAGATAAGGGGTCAGTCTGCAGAGGCTTAGATACAAGGTAATTACAGAGGTAAAAAGTATATTTCTAGAACAGTGTTGGTTATGCAAAACTGGGGAATGGTAAACAAAGGGATTATCTATCTTTTTAAACAATAACATTTTTGATTTTTACTATCCCTTAATGTCCAATCAAACATGCTAATTATGAAATAACTCAAAATGATATCAAATTAATTGCACCTTCATGATTTAAGTAAATAGTTTTATGGAAAAACCTGCATTCAGACCTATTATTCAGTCATAATTAATACTGAAGTAATTAGCTGGCAACATTTAGTTTAGCTTTGGACAAATATCTTTTGCATCCAATATTAAAAATGCTGGCAAATAACAACTTCAAAAGCTTGCGATACCCCAGTTACTTATGTCTTTTTTCATGTGTTTCACTAGATATTTTGTTTTCTCTTTTTTTCTTCTTCTTATTTTTGTGCTTATTGAAATAGCTCAGAAGACCCTGTGCTATTTGATGCGTTCACTGATTAGAAAGGACAACCTACTTACCAAGCAGCATTTGTGTAATAATAAATGATCTAATGAATTAGCGTTTTATTATGTTACAATGTTCCTGTAATATTGCAAGATCAAAACACCACCCCACTGAGCAGGGTAAATTGTATAAATTCAGTGTTTTCCAGGGGAGACAAACAAGTTGCAAGTTTGAAGCTTGATCAGCTGCAAAAAAAAAAAGTTAGGAATTTTAGGCAAAAGAGATAATGCACTGCACCTTAAAGGGGCACTCAACTCAAAATTAAAGGGACATAATACTCATATGTAAAATCACTTCAAACGGATGCAGCATAGCTGTAAAAAGCTGACAGGAAAATATCACCTAAGCATCTCTATGTATAAAAGGAAGATATTTTACCTCACAATTTCCTCAGCTCAGCAGAGTAAATTCTGTGTAAAAAAAATATACTTCAGCTGTTGCTCAGCTGCAGGTAAAAATAAATAAATGAAGAAATGAACAGCAGCCAATCAGCATGAACTCTTTTACTGTGATCTCATGAGATTTCATAGTAAACTTCCTTAAACTGAATAGGGAAATAAGATGAGCATGCACGTAAGCTCACTCCCTTAGCTGTCCCGGGATTGATTAATTGATTAATTTAGTGACAATTTGGTATGCTTATTCGGTTCAATTCTATTGGAGGTTGATAACAGAGTGGGTTTTTGTATATCTATATCCAATTTAGATTTAGATTTATATCCAAGACGTTTAGATCCTACCTGTTACCTCTGTTGCCTTTACTTCCTGTTAATATCTATAAAAATAATATACTAATGTACAAGGACAATATATAATAATTTTGGATGTGATATAGTGGAATATAATATGATATTTACATTTATAGACATAGTGAAGTCAGTTGATTTCCATAATATCCTTATATCACATTTATACTGTTTTTGTATTATGTTTTTTGTATATTATGTTTTTTGTGTAGTTACTCTCAGGAAGTCACTTATTGTATAGTTACTCCCAGGAAGTCATTCTTTGATAAATTATCCTTGTGACTTACTACATTTAAACTTACCAATATACACACTTCCTATACCCTTGTATATATGCGCATACACATTCATATACCCATTACATGATATATACTACACATTCACAGATGTTTGTTGTGTGTATATATACAGGCGTATATGCATTGTTTTGTTTATTAACACGTTTTGTATATTAAAACGTTATGTATTGTTGTATATAAACTTGCTTAAACTTTACATTACGGAACATTGCTGTCTTTTCATATACAATTAATATGTTTTTTTGAAGTGTGTAATTAAGGTAACATACTATATTATATTGTATAATCCTCAACTTACATGTTCTAATTCAATGTGCTGTAACATATTCTCTCAAGTTTCATTATGGATTTAAGCCCTGTTCTTGAAAATTTTATATATGTATATATTTGCAATTGTACTATTGGTGTGGTAGGAGTTAATACTTTTTGGTAGGTGTGTTCACACCAACCAATTACCTCTTAGAGCATGCTTTTTAAACTTTGTCAGCTAGTGCACCCACAGGTTTATGAATACGGCACCCAGCCGAAACGCGTAAAACCTGTTAGTCCTACTCTAACATGTGTTTTTAATGGATGTATATCAATAAAGCCTTCTTATTTTACCTACCTCGGATTTGAATCACTTCTTCTAATTTGTAAAAAAAAATATACTTCAGCTGTTGCTCAGCTGCAGGTAAAAATAAATAAATGAAGAAATGAACAGCAGCCAATCAGCATGAACTCTTTTACTGTGATCTCATGAGATTTCATAGTAAACTTCCTTAAACTGAATAGGGAAATAAGATGAGCATGCACGTAAGCTCACTCCCTTAGCTGTCCCGGGACAGATATACTAATATGCTGCTTAGAAATCCTTTACAATGGGATGTGGCTACTAGGGTTGCCACCTGTCCCTTAAAATACAGAACACTTATAAGTTACATATGCTGCAGGGTGTGCAGGGAGGAATATAAATAGTGCTGTCCAGAAACACAATAAATGTTCCTCCCTGCACACCCTGCAGCATGTGTAACTCATAAGTGTCCAGGAAAACATGGCTGAGGTGGCAACCCTAGTGGCTACTGAGGAATTGTTGAGGTAAAATATCTTTCTTTTTTACATAGAGATGTTCAGGTGATATTTTCTAGTCAGCTTTTTACAGCTATGCTGCATCACTTTCAAGTGATTCAACATTTGGGTATCATGTCCCTTTAAACGTCCATGATTCATATAGAACATACAACTTTGAACAACTTTCCAATTTACTGCTATAATCAAATTGTCTTTGTTTTCTTGGTATCTTTTGTTGAAAAGCAGCAAGGTAAGTTAAGGAGTGTGCATGTGTCTGCAGCACTATATAGCAGCAGTTTTGCAACAATGTTATACATTAGCAAGAGCACTAGATGGCAGCACTATTTCCTGTCATGTAGAGCTTCAGACGTGTGCATGCTACCTTTTAAGATATCTCTTCAACAAAGAATAACGTGTGAACAAATTTGATAATAGAAGTAAATTGGAAACTTTTTAAATTGTGTTTTCTATCTGAATCAGGAAAGAAAAAAATGTGGGTTCATATCCCTTTAAAGCAATGTGGGAATCGCATGACAGTAATGCTTAAAGGGACAAAATAAACTTTCATGGTTCAGATAGAGCATGCAGTTTTAGTTCATGCACACTTTCTGAGGCACCAGGAAGTGTTCTCAGTGTATACGCATATGAGTCTGTGATTGGCTAAAGGCTGTCACATGTTACAAGGAGGGGGCCTGCAAACGGAAGCAAAGTTTAAAATGTGCTCATTTAAAATTTAGCATAACAACTAAAGTATTGTCTTTTTATTATGCATTTGTTAAAGGGATATGAAACCCAAAAATGTTCTTTTGTGATTCAGGCAGAACAGACCATATTAAAAAAGGTTCCAATTTACTTCTATTATCGAATTTGCTTCATTCCTATGATATTAAGTGTAGACAGGTAGGCATCCAGAGCACTACATAGCAGGAAATAGTGTTCTTGCAAAACTGCTGTCATATACTGCTCCAAAAATGGGTCGGCTCCTAAGCATACGTCCTTGCTTTTCAAAAAAAGATACCAAGAGAACAAAGAAACATTGATAATATAAGTGAATTTAAAAGTTGTTTAAAATTGCATGCTTTTTCTGAATCATGAAAGCAAAAAATATGGGTTTCATATTCCTTTTTAATTATGCTGTTCTACTGTATGTATAGATCTATAAATGCTTTTGAAGTTTAAAGGGGCATTAATATCAGTTCTAGCTATCTGTCTATATCTGTCTATCTGTCTACTGTATCTATCTATCTACTGTATCCACTGTATCTATCTATCTGTCTATCTATCTATCTACTGTATCTATCTATCTGTTGATCTATTTGCTTTGGCCAATTAAGCACAGATATAGACAAGCAGATTCTCTGTGCTAACCAGTTTTCTAGGCACTGCAACATTTAATGTGTTTTTTTTTAAATATATATAGATACATTAGAATCTCTCTATTCTGAAATCATTAGACATTAAAATGAATTGTAGGCTTAAAAAAATAAAAATAAACCAACTGAGATGAAATAACTAATTATATCTACTACATTTAAACAGACATTAGATACAAACTAATAGCTCTAGCCTGTGTTCTGTTGTGTTTGCCTACCGCGTTACGTTTGCCTATCTACGTAGCGCTTACGGTCACGCCTACAATAAACTTGCTAATACCCTTTGCACACATGCACTTACTGCCGCAGTCAGCAAATATTAGAGCACAACGCCTATAATAAACGTGCAAATACCCCTTGCACCCATGTGCTCATTGCCGCAGTCGGCAAATATTATAGTACACCGTCCACAATTTTGGCACTAGCAGGGGACATCAAAATACTGTATCAGTGCCAAAAAAGGCTTCCTACAACTGTGTTCTTTTATTCTGTATATTGAATATTATTATACTGATGTATTTGATTAAAGGAGTGAACGTATTTAAATAAAGTAGACATAATATAAATAGTTAAAAAATGGGCATGTATTAGCGTTTCATCGTGAAAGGGAATGTTTGTAACTATTTATATTATGTCTGCTTTATTGAAATACGTTGACTCCTTTAATCAAATACATCAGTATAATAATATTCAATTTACTGAATAAAAGAACATATTGCCTTATTTTTTTCACTGATATTTTCATGTCCCCAGCTAGTGCCAAAATTGTAGACAGTGTTCTGTTATATTTACTGACTGCGGCAGTGAGCGCATGCATGCACAGAGTATTTGCAAGTTTATTGCAGGCGTGACAGTAGGTAGGCAAACGTAACGCAGTAGGCAAACCCAACAGAACACCTGCCCTATTTTCAAGTTTACATAATCACCAGGGGTATCTGAAATAATCCCTCATTTACATTTTCGCTTGGGATGGAACATTTTTAAATGTATCTAGTACTATTTTTCACACTGACTTGTTTTCTTTCTTTCAATTTGAAGTGGTTTTTCATTTTGGGAAAATAATTTTTATAAGAAAAAGCAAATAACTTCTAACTGGTTTCTATTAAATTATGTATGTCTGGCAATGCAACAGGAAACTGACCACTGAGGGCTAAATTGCAAGTGAGGTGCAAACAGTTTCGTGCTAGGGTAATCGTGTTTTTGCAAGCCATTTTCATTGCGCTGATTTTACAAGTGGAGCGAAATCGCCATTTACGCTTCAATCCTTACCGAGATTTCAGAACTTGTGGTTAACTGTTTTCCGAAACTTATAAGTTGCACAAAACACTTCAAAAATAATTAACAAAGTACAGTTACACTCATATTAAATTATTTTAAATAGTATTGCACAAAAAAGTTATAAGGGCTCAAAGATATGAGATCTCGGGTGATATAAAAGAAGGCAGGCAAAGGGCTTTACTATTGAGACACATACATATACATTGATAAAGATGTATATGTGTATATATATATATATATATATATATATATATATATATATATATATATATATATATATATATATATATATATATATATATATATTAATGTATTTATATATGAATATATGTATTTTCAGTCATATATACACATATAAAAACATTAATATATATGTACACATATATAAACATATATATAAGTGCGTTATAGCCCTTGGTCTATATATGTGTACATATAATGTATATTAATGTATTTATATGTGAATATATGTATTTACAGTCATATATACACATATAAAAACATTAATATATATGTACACGTATATAAACATATATATAAGTGCGTTATAGCCCTTGGTCTATATATGTGTACATATGATGTATATTAATGTATTTATATGTGAATATATGTATTTACAGTCATATATTCACATATAAAAACATTAATATATATGTACACATATATAAACATATATATAAGTGCGTTATAGCCCTTGGCCTATATATGTGTACATATATATTAATGTATTTATATGTATTTACAGTCATATATACACATGTAAAAGTAGATGAAAACATACCACATTTATGCAATATTCATATTTAAAAAAGATTTTAACTATGTATTTACTGTAAATATTTCACATTTGCTAATGCGAATATGCTATGTTGTTTCTGCGATGGGTGTTTTTTCCATTGACTTCTATGAGGGAATACAGGAAAGACCTGGTGCACGAAACATGTCTGCATGGGGATCTGCTCACTTGCCTGATTGCTAGAGTCACTGCTGGCTCTTTATAGGACATCCTGGTTTTGTCCTTTTTAAGTTTTTGGAATAAAATTCGTTTTTTACTTTTTACCCTGCTGCCTGGAATTCCTCATTGTGTTTACAGCGCTTTTTATTGCGCCTACATCATAACTCTCTTTTCTAACAGAGCGCCATTTCTACACTTTGTATTCTACTACTGTTTGGAGCGTGTGTGGCTGACACGCCTGAAGTGGCTGCCTACTTGATTGGACTACAATAGGGGTGTGTCCCCCGCCCACTCTCCATTGTGCCGGGCTCTCTTCACTACACTAGACTGCGGGAGGAGCGCAGACAACACAGTGAATCGTTTATACTATGAGGGAATACATGCACGGGAACATGGTGTTTTTTGAAACTTGTAATATGAACGCAACCCAACTATTGCAAAAAGCTTAAATCTAGCGGAGTTAAAGGGACATTATACACTAGATTTTTCTTTTCATAAATGTTTGGTAGATGATCCATTTATATAGCCTATACAGTTTTTTTTTTAAAAAAACAATGTATAGTTTTGCTTATTTTTTAAATAACATTGTGCTGATTTTCAGACTCCTAACCAAGCCCCAAAGTTTTAGAAGTATACTGATGTCTACCTACTCCAGCTTGCTCCTGTTTGTGTGAAGAGTCTTTTCATATGCAAAGGAAGGGGGGGGGGGAGTGTCTGCTGTTTGTGCTATACAACCACTTTTAGTTGGTCTTCCAGCTAACCTTTTCAACATAGTAAAACTGGTAGCTTCTAAGTAAGTTTTAAATGTTTTTTTACTGGATTTTATATCAGTATCTGTGCATATTATTCTTTATAGTAGGGTCTATTACATGCAGTTATATGACAGTTGGTGTATACTGTCCCTTTAAGTGTTCTATCTGAGTCATAAAAGTTTAATTTTGAGTTTACTGTCTTTATTAAGCCCGGTTATAGAAAGTTATGTAAACAATAAAACTTTAGAATAAATAATGTGTCTTTACTGTCTTTATTAAGCCCGGTTATAGAAAGTTATGTAAACAATAAAACTTTAGAATAAATAATGTGTGGTGATAAGAACATAGAGGTTGTAAAGTTTTTATTCTCAATTGATATCTCAGACAAAGATAATATAATGGAGCTTTGTTTATATAGGGTGATACAAATTTGACATCTGTTCTCTCTGAAAGCTCAGCCCATTGTAATGGGTTGTGGTTCCAATTAGCAAAATTTGCTATTTGATATACAAAATTACATCTAAAGGAGCAATGTCCCATACATGTTATATGTTGCAGCTAGTGCAACAAGTCATTTTAAACACATAAAGGGGAAAACGAATGTATAGTACACCATCCCTTTAAGTATGTGTATAATCAGTTTTCAGAGATTAAAAAGATCATGATATGCAAGTAATAGTGCAATAACAAAAGCTCTAACACATTAGACCATTTTATTTGTGTGCTTAGGTTCCTTTAAACTTCCATGATTCAGAGACTTCCGGTGGGCGGGCCAAGGGATAGGCAGCTGTAGTGAGGAGCTCCGGAGCTACCACAAATTTAAAAGCTATTAAGCTGATATCTAACCCCTTTTGGATTGCTGATTCCTGCTACTGGCTACCCACAAGTGCATTATAGCCTTAACACATTTGGTGTTCGGCACTCAAAGCACTGGCGACAGACATCTCGCCCCCACCGTTGAAAGACAGCACATGTACGTGCGCCATCCTAAGCGTGAGAGTGTGACCGCAAAGTACCGGACTACATCTGACAACCCGGCTGCTGTTGTAAAGGACTCGGTTGATATCCCCACCTAGCTGGGGAAACCACAAGGGTGAGACCGCTGCCTGAAACGTACTAAGCCACAGCATCGAGCCCGGAAAAATCTACCCTCTAGTGCCGGTAATGGGAAACATCTGGCAAGGAGGATCGATCCGAGGTGAACTTGCCTTTAACATCCGAGGTGACCGCTGAGGTAAGCGGGGCTGTCTGGGAGCAGAGACTACCGGCTCAACAAGGCCTCCAACAAACGGCGCGAAAAGCCGCCATATTGATCACCGCACACCACAGAGAAAGACCGGACCCACGTGGCTGTTGGAAAAGAACGCTGCCCAATTCCACAAAGCACAGTCGCCTAACACCTTGCATCGGATCGCCAAAAATTGAGATCACCCGTGCACCAAAGTATCCACAGCACGTAACCTGTGACCGGCTAAAAGGTAACTTTATAACCCTGCACATTTACACTTGATGTGGGACAGACTCCGGTCTTACACTAGACAAGGGAACACACTACTCACAGAGTCCCCTGTCACTAACTCTGGTAGCTAACACTGGGGCCTGGACGGTGATATAATAAAGCCCAGAAGCTGTAAGAACACTGGGGGAAGCACAGCTTAGGCCATAAACGGCTCAGTCTGCAGAGAACTTTTTGCAACACTAGTGGCTCTATCCACTTTATAGCCCTCTCTCATTACTAACCCCCTTGATACGAGCCAGTTAAGACTTTCTACAAGCAACAGGGATTCCCCTTGGCTGATTCATCCAAAAGTTAGGGGAAGGGGAGACAGAAGAAAAAGAAGACAGACTCTCTTGTGCATGTTTGTTTCTTGCCTGAACTTTTGGTGATTACATGCAAGGAGGTTCATATAACTTAGACTCTGTATAGGCTGTGCTAATCTACTGTGTCAAGTGATTCAAAAATAATTAGTGTGGTGTTGTATTTCACAGGCTCTTTCTACTGTATTGATTGTACCTCTGAAGGGGTGGGGGTGGTGGGACACTACCTCTAATAGAGATTGCACCCTTGCATGGATAGATTTTTGACTGGGGGCAAAATGTCAGGGAAAAATAAGTCCTCAGGAAAGAACAGGGGGGCTGCTGACCACACACAGGATACGCCCTCTGCTGTGCAGGACTTTAATGGGCTACCTCTCGATACGCATGTTGTGGTGCAGCAGCTTTCCTCCATCTTTCTCCCAAGAATTGATAGCTTACAGAAGGGCCTAGATCATTTAACAGGGGAGATGAAACAGTTTTCGGTTCGCTTTACTGAGATAGAGAACAGAGTGTCAGGGCTTGAGTTTGACACTGCAGTTACTCATGGTACCCAAATTGATGTGCTAGTAAAGGAGAACATTGTTTTACACCAGAGGCTGGAGGATTTCGAAAATAGATCCCGCCGCAACAACTTGCGCATATTGGGGATTCCTGAGAGCGTTAAGCCTAGAGACCTTATTCACTTTATAGAAAACACCCTGCCCCTAGTGCTTAAACTCATCCCCAACATTTTCAAAGGCAGTGTGGAAAGGGCACATCGGGTGGGACCTGATAGACAGCAGGAGAGGGATAATGTGCAGCCCAGACAAGTGATGGTCAAGTTACTACATTTCCAATTGAAGGTAGAATTGCTGCGTGCTTATAGAAAAATGTCACCCATAATTTTTGAAGGCTCTAAACTGCTCATTTTCCAGGATTACTCCTCAGAATTAATGAGGAAGCGTAAAGAATTCTCCCCGCTTTGCTCACGACTTAACGCAGAGGGTAGGCAGGTTTACCTTTTGTACCCTGCCAGACTTAAACTGTTAACTCCCTCGGGCCCTAGATTCTTTGACTCCCCGCGGGAGGTCACAGACTACCTGGGAAGGGAACAAAATAGAAGAGGGAATAGCCCTACTGGCCCATCTCACTCAGACCCGGGTTGAGAGGGTTTGGATCAATGGCCTTGAGTAGGTCTAGGTTTTCATTTGCAGGATAGTTGCCACATAGGCCTAATAACTGGTTATGATGTTTGTTTTTTGCATAAAATGTTTTTTTGTTATGTTTATCTGTGAACCTAGCTTAATGTATATGCTGATAATGCTCTTACTCTTGAGGTATACTGCTCTGAGATATGAGACAGTAATCCGGATAACAGGGCTGGAGCAGAGGGGCTGCCGCTGCTCCACCACTCAAAGCAATGTTCAGATGGATAAGACACTCCATATTATAAGGTATCTCCTTTTCGTTTCTATGGTAATAATGTTACAATATGACAGACAGATCATGCCAACAGATTGGAGGGTTCACAGGTACAGAATTAACTTCTCTGTTATAGTACTAAGATTGTTTAGTTGGGTTTATTCGCTCTCTTGGATCTTTTTATTTTGCCAATTCTCTGGTATTATATATTTAACGATCTCTCTAAAGAATGGGACACAAGTTATGCTCCAGGGAGTGGCGTCCCCGGACCTCGTTAGTTTAAATGCTCATGACAACTCTGATGAAATAAAAGACCTCCCCATTCTAGAGTACTTAACCTATCAGTACAATATCAAATTGGTGGGTTTTTTTTTTTTTTTTTTTTTTTTTTCTTTCTCTCTCTCTCTCCCTTCTCTCTCCCCTCCCTCTCTTCTGTTCCTTCTTGTTTCTCCTGCCCTCTTCACGCCTTCTCCCTCTACTCTCTGCTTGCTGCTTGCCATACCCCCCTCCCCCCCCCTCCCCGCCTCCCCCCAGTGGGGACACGACTTGGGTGGCCACCTCATAACATTACTTGAATGGCTGTAAGATTAGTGACATGGAACGTGGGGGGAATTAATTCACCTGCTAAGAGAAGCACCATATTGGCGCACTTGCGACGATTGGGGACTGACATTGCCCTACTGCAGGAGACTCACCTCTCAGAGGTGGAACATGACAAACTCAGACGGGACTGGGTGGGAATGGTGGAACATGTCTCATACACCAATTCGAGCAGAGGTATAGCGATTCTATTTGGGAAAAGGGGGAATACTGAGATTCTAAACACTCACAAAGACAATGAGGGACGCTTTTTAATAGTCAAAGTTAGAATAAATCAAAAGATACTGGTAATCTGCAACATCTATGCCCCGAACTGTAAATCCACAGCTTTTTGGACCAGGCTCATCCAGACACTGTCCCCTTATCTTGGTCAGGATATCATACTCGGGGGAGATTTTAACCTAGCACCAAACCCTGTGTGTGACAGGTGGCAAGATCCAGAGCGAATGTCGGGAGGCGGACAGCCTAGGGATTCTGGTGCCTTCGAAAAGAGGACTTTTTCTAGGTTGTCGAACTCCTTGCAATTAGTAGATGTATGGAGATTGCGGAATGCAGAAAGCAAGGACTTTACTTGTATCTCCAGAGCGTCGCCTACGGTGTCGCGGATAGACTTGTTCATGATTTCTTCTAATATCGTCCCAAGGGTCACCAAGGCCAAGATACACCCGGTAGTGGTCTCTGACCACGCACCAGTAGAACTTGTGATCTCTCTGGGAGCAGTGACTGCCAATAAGCAGACTTTGCGATTCCCAGGCTTCTTGTACACCTCGGATGCTTTCTTGAAGCACTTAACTCATGCCTGGAATGACTTCTACACGGATAATCAAGCCCATCGGGACAATCCAGAATTGTTCTGGAATACTGCGAAAGCAGTCCTGACTGGGGATATCATCTCTTATGTGGCCGCTCTATGGAAAAAGGCCCAAGCCAAATTACAGGCGCTACAGTTAGCCCTCACGGAATCCTACCAGGCCTACTGTGGCAATCCATGCCAGACTTCTAAGGATAGGTACCTGGCCAGTAAGAGCGAATTGGATGTGTTCCTTAACCATCAAGCGATAGGGCAACTCCTTCGAACCAGTGCTAGGTACTATAGAGAGGGGGATAGATCGGGCAGATTGCTGGCCTTACTGATAAATAAACAGACGGCTCGCAAGCCCATAGCGGCCATTAAGTACTGCAACAAAACTTACAAAACGCCGGAGTCCATTGTGAAGGCTTTGGCACTCTACTACTCTAACCTGTATACTAGCCAAAAGGAGACTACCCAGGAGAGTGTGTCAGACTTTTGGAAAGACCTGGAGCTTCCTCAACTCAGAGACGAGCAACTTGAGGCTCTAAACTCCCCGATATCCCCAGAAGAGATTCAAAAAACAATCTCCTCCATGTCCAATGGGAAAGCAGCGGGTCCCGATGGCCTACCCATCGAATTCTTTAAAATGTTGAAACCCCAAATTACCCCTACTTTAACTAAGCTCTATAACCAGTATTATAAGGAAATGATGGCTCCCTCCAAGACATTCACGATGGCACATGTATCGTTGATCTTGAAACCAGGGAAAGACCCCGGTCTCCCTGAATCATACCGCCCCATCTCTCTTCTCAATTCGGATTACAAGATACTCATGAAGATCTTGGCCGATAGATTAAAAGTAATAGAACCTCAGTGACGAACGTGCAGAGAGTGCTACACACTATTGCGCATTTCGCAACGAATCCAGAAACCTCTGAGGTGAGAGGGAACTCGGAGGCCTTCCTGCTATCCCTGGATGCAGAGAAGGCCTTCGATAGAGTAGAATGGAGTCATCTTATAGATACACTGCGGCGCTTTGGCTTTGCGGGCTCATTCCTTACTTATGTCAGAAATATCTATACATCCCCTTGGGTTCACATTATGGCCAACGGCTTATTCTCCCCACGCATCTCACTGCAAAGAGGCACACGCCAAGGATGCCCATTATCCCCCCTCCTCTTTAACATGGCCTTAGAGCCACTTGCCGTCAAGTTACGCTCGGCATACCCGGGCATCCTATTGGGCCAGGAGAGACTACACCTCGCACTGTATGCGGATGATATGCTCTTATTCGTAGAGCAGCCCGCCAAACATATCCCGAAGATCCTGGCGATAATTGAAGCCTTTGGATCTTTCTCCGGCTACAAAGTGAACAACACCAAATCGGAAATTTTGTGGTTACAAAAGGACAAGGTTCAACTGTTCCCCTATCCATTCCAAGAGGCCAAACCTACCTTGACCTACTTGGGTATTCAGTTATCCCCCAGTGGTCAAGCTTTATATTGCGACAATATCAGCCGAGCATGTCGTGATGCCGCGACCACGATGGACGGATGGAGAAATCTGCCAGTCTCTCTCTCGGGGCGCATAAGTCTAGTTAAGATGGTGATTCTACCACGGCTGCTGTACCCACTGCTGATGCTACCTTTTCTTATTAGCAGGAAGGACATGGCGGAGTATAATCGGGCCCTTTCAAAATTCCTGTGGAGGGGAGGTAGACCGAGAATAGCTCTTGTGAAGTTATATCCACATCCTTCGGAAGGGGGGCTAGGCCTACCCAATCTGAGGTTGTATAACTGGGCATCACTTGGCCGCCTTGTGATTGACTGGCAACTGCAAACAAACCACTTCTACTCTCCAGAACTAGAGAGACAAGCCCTGGGAGGTCTTGATTTATCGGTCCTACCCTTCACCCCCCCCAGTGCCCCGCACGCACAGCTTACGGTTAGCTTCCTCTATAAAGACACACTGAGGGCCTGGCGACTTGCCCTCAAGCAGGTTGGCCGCTGCTGTGTGGCGTCTAGAATGATTCCATTGCGAAACAATACTAGCTTCCCCCCAGGAACAGACTCCTCTCCCTTTGCCATGTGGGCCTCCAGAGGACTGGGCTCTGTTGGAGACGCTGTAGACCTGTCTAGAAAATGCATTAAAGCTTTCACTGATCTCCAAACTCTATTTGGGCTACCACGAGCCCACTTCTATGCATATCTGCAATTGAGGCACTTTATAGATCATCTGATAAGAGGAGACCCACAATTCTGGGAGCCTCATGCATTTATCAGAACGGTGTCCTCATTTAAATTAGGCAACTTTTCCATTTCGGAAATGTATAGAACGCTCTTAAGCTCCATTGAATCCAAAAACATAGCTATGTTGACTGATAAGTGGAGCGGGAGTGTGGAGAGGGAAGACCTCACGGAATTACTCCAGCAGAGTGTGATGTGCGCTCGGAAAGCGACTTTATCCATGTCCCTAAGAGAATCCCAGTTTAGATTACTACACAGGGATTACATTATCCCTCAAAGATTGACCAAGTGGAGGTCCGGGGTGTTGAATGAATGTAGCAAGTGCAAATTGGCTAACCCAGACTTCCTTCACTTCTTTTACACATGCCCGAAGGTCAGACAGTTCTGGGGCAAGGTTGCCTTTTGGATTACGAGCGCCATTAAGCTTAGAGTCCAACTAGAAATGGAGCAAATATGCTTCTTGGAATGGCGCGATCTCTGTTTCAGAGATACTCTCTTATTGAATACTATTATTTTAATTGCTAGAAAGACCATCTTGAGTGTCTGGGCAGAGAGTACTAGCCCCACCTTCAATGCATTCAAACATCGATTACACAAACAATTGCTCATTGAACAGCTAGACACTAAACTGGATACTACTAGGAGACTTAAACAGTTCATACTTAAATGGCGACGATACATCAAATCACTGAGCTTGGACTCCCAGAGACTAATCTTAAGCCCCTTTGCACATACTGAATACATGCTGACAGCATCCTTGAGAGGCGAGTGGGGTTTCTTGTACCAACCACGTGGTGGTGGGGTAGGAGAGAGGGAAAACATGACCATATAAACGCTTCCATGTGATTCTAGGAACCTATCCACTACAGCCTTTTCCCTTTTCCCTTCTTCTCTTCCCCCCTTTTTTTTTTTTTTTTTTTCCTTTCCTAGTATTATTTCATAGAGTAGGTACTATGACTATTTCAAGTCTTGCCAAGAACCCAACCGTTAACTTACTAAATGAAGATGTAACAGTTAATTAATGGATGTGTAGAAGTTCAGTTAAATTAATAATGTTCCCCAATAGGGGAGGAGAAAAAGAGGACAAGTAAAAGATGTATTAAGATCTATTTCAAACTATTGTTTTACTGTTTATTGAAGGCATACATGTATTGAATGAATATTCCTTTTGTCAACTCCAGACCTGTGAGTCTGAATTGTATAAGTTCACATGTACTTGTAACCTTTTGCTTGTTCTCAATAAAAATAGTATTTTAAAAAAAACTTCCATGATTCACTTGCTAAACTGTTAAAGAATAAATGTACTCAGAACTTGCAGGGAATACTAAACACCAAAAGCTTGTCAGGGTGTTAGTCTGTGATTGTGTGTCATGGTCTTAGTCTGTGATTGTGTGTCAGGGTGTTGGTCTGTGATTGTGTGTCAGGGTGTTAGTCTGTGATTGTGTGTTAGGGTGTTGGTCTGTGATTGTGTGTCAGGGTGTTAGTCTGTGACTGTGTGTCAGGGTCTTGGTTTGTGATTGTGTGTTAGGGTGTTGGTCTGTGATTGTGTGTCAGCTCATGGTCTTGGTCTGTGATTGTGTGTCAGCTCATGGTCTTGGTCTGTGATTGTGTGTCAGGGTGTTAGTCTGTGATTGTGTGTCAGAATGTTAGTCTGTGATTGTGTGTCTGGGTGTTAGTCTGTGATTGTGTGTTAGTCTGTGATTGTGTGTCAGGATGTTAGTCTGTGATTGTGTGTCAGGGTGTTAGTCTGTGATTGTGTGTCAGGGTGTTAGTCTGGGATTGAGTGTCAGGGTGTTAGTCTGTGATTGAGTGTCAGGGTGTTAGTCTGTGATTGAGTGTCAGGGTGTTAGTCTGTGATTGTGTATCAGGGTGTTAGTCTGTGATTGTGTGTCAGGGTGTTAGTCTGTGATTGTGTGTCAGGATGTTAGTCTGTGATTGTGTGTCAGGATGTTAATCTGTGATTGTGTGTCAGGATGCTAATCTGTGATTGTGTGTCTGGGTGTTAGTCTGTGATTGTGTGTCTGGGTGTTATTCTGTGATTGTGTGTAAGTTTATTAGTCTGTAATTGTGTGTCAAGATGTTAGTCTTTGATTGTGTGTCAGGATGTACTCATTGTCAGTTTGTGTGTCAGGATATACTCATTGTCAGTTTGTGTGTCAGGATGTACTCTTTGTCAGGATGTACTCATTGTCAGTTTGTGTGTCAAGATGTTCTCATTGTCAGTTTGTGTCAAGATGTTCTCATTGTCAGTTTTTGTCAGGATGTACTCATTGTTAGTTTGTGTGTCAGGATGTACTCATTGTCAGTTTGTGTGTCAAAATCTACTCATTGACAGTTTGTGTGTCAGGATGTACTCATTGTCAGTTTGTGTGTCAGGATGTTCTCATTGTCAGTTTGTGTGTCAGGATGTACTCATTGTCAGTTTGTGTGTCAGGATGTACTCATTGTCAGTTTGTGTGTCAGGATGTACTCATTGTCAGTTTGTGTGTCAGGATGTACTCATTGTCAGTTTGTGTCAGGATGTGCTCATTGTCAGTTTGTGTGTCAGGATGTACTCATTGTCAGTTTGTGTGTTTTAGGATGTGCTCATTGTCAGTTAGTGTCAGGATGTACTCATTGTCAGTTTGTGTGTCAGGATGTACTCATTGTCAGTTTGTGTGTCAGGATATACTCATTGTTAGTTTGTGTGTCAGGATGTACTCATTGTCAGTTTGTGTGTCAGGATGTTCTCATTGTCAGTTTGTGTGTCAGGATGTACTCATTGTCAGTTTGTGTGTCAGGATGTACTCATTGTCAGTTTGTGTGTCAGGATGTTCTCATTGTCAGTTTGTGTCAGGATGTGCTCATTGTCAGTTTGTGTGTCAGGATGTACTCATTGTCAGTTTGTGTGTTTTAGGATGTGCACATTGTCAGTTTGTGTGTCAGGATGTTCTCATTGTCAGTTTGTGTCAGGATGTACTCATTGTCAGTTTGTGTGTTTTAGGATGTGCTCATTGTCAGTTTGTGTGTCAGGATGTACTCATTGTCAGTTTGTGTGTCAGGATGTACTCATTGACAGTTTCTGTCAGGATGTGCTCATTGTCAGTTTGTGTGTCAGGATGTACTCATTGTCAGTTTGTGTGTTTTATGATGTGCTCATTGTCTGTTTGTGTGTCAGGATATGCTCATTGTCAGTTTGTGTCAGGATGTGCTCATTGTCAGTTTGTGTGTCAGGATGTACTCATTGTCAGTTTGTGTGTCAGGATGCACTCATTGTCAGTTTGTGTGTTTTAGGATGTGCTCATTGTCAGTTTGTGTATCAGGATGTACTCATTGTCAGTTTGTGTGTTTTAGGATGTGCTCATTGTCAGTTTGTGTGTCAGGATGTTCTCATTGTCAGTTTGTGTCAGGATGTACTCATTGTCAGTTTGTGTGTTTTAGGATGTGCTCATTGTCAGTTTGTGTGTTTTAGGATGTGCTCATTGTCAGTTTGTGTGTTTTAGGATGTGCTCATTGTCAGTTTGTGTGTTTTAGGATGTACTCATTGTCAGTTTGTGTGTCAGGATGTACTCATTGTCAGTTTGTGTGTCAGGATGTACTCATTGTCAGTTTGTGTGTCAGGATGTGCTCATTGTCAGTTTGTGTGTCAGGATGTACTCATTGTCAGTTTGTGTGTTTTAGGATGTGCTCATTGTCAGTTTGTGTATCAGGATGTACTCATTGTCAGTTTGTGTGTTTTAGGATGTACTCATTGTCAGTTTGTGTGTTTTAGGATGTACTCATTGTCAGTTTGTGTGTTTTAGGATGTACTCATTGTCAGTTTGTGTGTTTTAGGATGTACTCATTGTCAGTTTGTGTGTCAGGATGTATTCATTGTCAGTTTGTGTGTTTTAGGATGTGCTCATTGTCAGTTTGTGTATCAGGATGTACTCATTGTCAGTTTGTGTGTTTTAGGATGTACTCATTGTCAGTTTGTGTGTTTTAGGATGTGCTCATTGTCAGTTTGTGTTTTAGGATGTGCTCATTGTCAGTCTATATGTCAGGATGTACTCATTGTCAGTTTGTGTGTCAGGATGTGCTCATTGTCAGTTTGTGTGTCAGGATGTACTCATTGTCAGTTTGTGTGTTTTAGGATGTACTCATTGTCAGTTTGTGTGTCAGGATGTACTCATTGTCAGTTTGTGTGTCAGGATGTACTCATTGTCAGTTTGTGTGTTTTAGGATGTACTCATTGTCAGTTTGTGTGTCAGGATGTACTCATTGTCAGTTTGTGTGTCAGGATGTACTCATTGTCAGTTTGTGTGTCAGGATATACTCATTGTTAGTTTGTGTGTCAGGATGTACTCATTGTCAGTTTGTGTGTCAGGATGTTCTCATTGTCAGTTTGTGTGTCAGGATGTACTCATTGTCAGTTTGTGTGTCAGGATGTACTCATTGTCAGTTTGTGTGTCAGGATGTTCTCATTGTCAGTTTGTGTCAGGATGTGCTCATTGTCAGTTTGTGTGTCAGGATGTACTCATTGTCAGTTTGTGTGTTTTAGGATGTGCACATTGTCAGTTTGTGTGTCAGGATGTTCTCATTGTCAGTTTGTGTCAGGATGTACTCATTGTCAGTTTGTGTGTTTTAGGATGTGCTCATTGTCAGTTTGTGTGTCAGGATGTACTCATTGTCAGTTTGTGTGTCAGGATGTACTCATTGACAGTTTCTGTCAGGATGTGCTCATTGTCAGTTTGTGTGTCAGGATGTACTCATTGTCAGTTTGTGTGTTTTATGATGTGCTCATTGTCTGTTTGTGTGTCAGGATATGCTCATTGTCAGTTTGTGTCAGGATGTGCTCATTGTCAGTTTGTGTGTCAGGATGTACTCATTGTCAGTTTGTGTGTCAGGATGCACTCATTGTCAGTTTGTGTGTTTTAGGATGTGCTCATTGTCAGTTTGTGTATCAGGATGTACTCATTGTCAGTTTGTGTGTTTTAGGATGTGCTCATTGTCAGTTTGTGTGTCAGGATGTTCTCATTGTCAGTTTGTGTCAGGATGTACTCATTGTCAGTTTGTGTGTTTTAGGATGTGCTCATTGTCAGTTTGTGTGTTTTAGGATGTGCTCATTGTCAGTTTGTGTGTTTTAGGATGTGCTCATTGTCAGTTTGTGTGTTTTAGGATGTACTCATTGTCAGTTTGTGTGTCAGGATGTACTCATTGTCAGTTTGTGTGTCAGGATGTGCTCATTGTCAGTCTGTGTGTCAGGATGTACTCATTGTCAGTTTGTGTGTCAGGATGTGCTCATTGTCAGTTTGTGTGTCAGGATGTACTCATTGTCAGTTTGTGTGTTTTAGGATGTGCTCATTGTCAGTTTGTGTATCAGGATGTACTCATTGTCAGTTTGTGTGTTTTAGGATGTACTCATTGTCAGTTTGTGTGTTTTAGGATGTACTCATTGTCAGTTTGTGTGTTTTAGGATGTACTCATTGTCAGTTTGTGTGTTTTAGGATGTACTCATTGTCAGTTTGTGTGTCAGGATGTATTCATTGTCAGTTTGTGTGTTTTAGGATGTGCTCATTGTCAGTTTGTGTATCAGGATGTACTCATTGTCAGTTTGTGTGTTTTAGGATGTACTCATTGTCAGTTTGTGTGTTTTAGGATGTGCTCATTGTCAGTTTGTGTTTTAGGATGTGCTCATTGTCAGTCTATATGTCAGGATGTACTCATTGTCAGTTTGTGTGTCAGGATGTGCTCATTGTCAGTTTGTGTGTCAGGATGTACTCATTGTCAGTTTGTGTGTTTTAGGATGTACTCATTGTCAGTTTGTGTGTCAGGATGTACTCATTGTCAGTTTGTGTGTCAGGATGTACTCATTGTCAGTTTGTGTGTTTTAGGATGTACTCATTGTCAGTTTGTGTGTCAGGATGTACTCATTGTCAGTTTGTGTGTCAGGATGTTCTCATTGTCAGTTTGTGTCAGGATGTTCTCATTGTCAGTTTGTGTGTCAGGATGTACTCATTGTCAGTTTGTGTGTCAGGATGTACTCATTATCAGTTTGTGTGTCAGGATGTACTCATTGTCAGTTTGTGTGTCAGGATGTTCTCATTGTCAGTTTGTGTGTCAGGATGTGCTCATTGTCAGTTTGTGTGTCAGGATGTTCTCATTGTCAGTTTGTGTGTCAGGATGTTCTCATTGTCAGTTTGTGTCAGGATGTTCTCATTGTCAGTTTGTGTCAGGATGTTCTCATTGTCAGTTTGTGTGTCAGGATGTGCTCATTGTCAGTTTGTGTGTCAGGATGTTCTCATTGTCAGTTTGTGTGTCAGGATGTTCTCATTGTCAGTTTGTGTGTCAGGATGTGCTCATTGTCAGTTTGTGTGTCAGGATGTGCTCATTGTCAGTTTGTGTGTCAGGATGTGCTCATTGTCAGTTTGTGTGTCAGGATGTTCTCATTGTCAGTTTGTGTGTCAGGATGTGCTCATTGTCAGTTTGTGTGTCAGGATGTACTCATTGTCAGTTTGTGTGTATGGATTGTGGGTCTCCGAGTCTGTAACCTGCCCCCCTACACCTGATGCTCTAGCCTTCAGGATCTGAGGATCTATTGTTAGAAGAAAATGTGTATCAGTGCCAGCATGAGCTGCTACAGACAATGCTGATAGAGCTGCCATCACTCTATAAAAACAACTGAGTCTGTTTAGTGTGTGTTGCCAGGATGGAACAGAAACACTGAGTTTTCTTTTCAGCAAGTCTAATTCAGCCAGATCTCTTGGCATTTATCCTGAGGGTGATACGTGCAGATAATGGAGGGGATGTTGTGTATTAAACAGGTGTTTCTTTCTTTATTTATCTCTCTTTTTCTCTATTTTCTTTCTTTCTCTATCTCTGTCTCTATCTCTCTATTTCTCTCTCTCTCTTTCTTTCTTTCTTTTTCTCCATTTCTCTTTCTCTCTCTTTCTTTCTTTCTTTCTTTCTCTTTCTTTCATGTAATTGACAAGAGTCCATGAGCTAATGACGTATGGGATATACAATCCTACCAGGAGGGGCAAAGTTTCCCAAACCTCAAAATGCCTATAAATACACCCCTCACCACACCCACAATCCAGTTTTACAAACTTTGCCTCCTATGGAGGTGGTGAAGTAAGTTTGTGCTAAGATTTCTACGTTGATATGTGCTTCCCAGCATTGTTGAAGCCCGATTCCTCTCAGAGTACAGCGAATGTCAGAGGGTCGTGAAGGGAGTATCACTTGTTGAATACGATGATTTCCCTAACGGGGGTCTATTTCATAGGTTCTCTGTTATCGGTCGTAGAGATTCATCTCCTACCTCCCTTTTCAGATCGACAATATACTCTCAATTTACCATTACCTCTACTGATAACTGTTTCAGTACTGGTTTGGCTATCTGCTATATGTGGATGGGTGTCTTTTGGTAAGTATGTTTTTTATTACTTAAGACACCCTAACTATGGTCTGGCACTTTATGCATTTATATAAAGTTCTAAATATATGTATTGTACTTATATTTGCCATGAGCCAGGTTCATGTATTTCCTTCTGCAGACTGTCAGTTTCATATTTGGGGAATATAAACATTTTTTTAAGAAATGTATTTCTTACCTGGGGTTTAGTCTTTTTTTCAATTGACTACTTCTTGCAAATTGCGGCGGTATTAGGCCCGTGGGTGCGCCAAATGCTAAACTTTATTGCGTCATTCTTGGCGCAAAAAATACGTCTATGACGCACCTTCGTCATTTCCGACGTTAAAGTTTTCAGTTACGTTGTGCATCATACTTGGCGCCAAACATTTTCATTATCGAGATTACCAATAAATATTATAGAACTCTGTGCAATTCTCAGAGCTCTTCAGTTTTGGCCTCTGTTAAAGAGAGAACCGTGCATTTGTTTTCAGACAGACAATATCACAACAGTGGCATATGTCAATCATCAGGGTGGGACTCACAGTCCCAAAGCTATGAAAGAAGTATCTCGGATACTTGCTTGGGCGGAATCTAGCTCTTGTCTAATCTCTGCGGTGCATATTCCAGGTGTAGACAATTGGGAGGCGGATTATCTCAGCCGTCAGACTTTACATCCAAGGGAGTGGTCTCTCCATCCAGATGTGTTTTCTCAGATTGTTCAGATGTGGGGTCTTCCAGAGATAGATCTCATGGCCTCTCATCTAAACAACAAACTTCCCAGATATCTGTCCAGGTCCAGGGATGTTCAGGCGGAAGCAGTAGATGCGCTGACACTTCCTTGGTGTTATCATCCTGCTTATATTTTTCCGCCTCTAGTTCTCCTTCCAAGAGTGATCTCCAAAATCATCATGGAACAATCGTTTGTGTTGCTGGTGGCTCCAGCATGGCCACACAGGTTTTGGTATGTGGATCTGGTTCGGATGTCCAGTTGCCAGCCTTGGCCACTTCCGTTAAGGCCTGAGCTACTGTCTCAAGGTCCGTTTTTCCATCAGGATCTCAAATCATTAAATTTGAAGGTATGGAAATTGAACGCTTAGTACTAAGTCATAGAGGTTTCTCTGACTCAGTGATTAATACTATGTTACAAGCTCGTAAATCTGTCTCTAGAAAGATTTATTATAGAGTTTGGAAGACTTACATTTCATGGTGTTCTCATAAATTCTCTTGGCATTCTTTTAAAATTCCTAGAACTTTACAGTTTCTTCAGGATGGTTTGGATAAGGGCAGTGGCGTCACTAGGGGGGTGCGGGGGGTGCGGGCCGCACCTGGGTGACACCCTCCAGGGGGTGACACACAAAATAAAATAAAAAATATTATTTATTTTTTTTAATTTTATTGAAATTCAAAGAAATACAATGTTGAGATGCATAGATTATTTTATTAGAGGCTGGCATTTGTGAACATTAGTGGGACTGGGGAAGTTGTAGACACACAATTTTTTTGCCCCTTTAGCCAGTGCTGCAATTTCAACAAATAGTTTTCTCGGCTGCTTTTGCTTGTTTGTACTTTGCTCCTCCCCTGCCCAATTTCACTATGAATGTTGTGGGTGTGCCATGGGGCTTGCAAAGTTTCGCTGCTAGCCTAAACCTGCCTGCCTATCTGTGCTCACTGCTCAGTGACATGCGGCCCAGGGCTGTGCACTGACAGACTTGGAACAGAGTCAGAGAGCAGAATTTTCATAGTTTGCGCGCCTAAACCTTTTCTTCAGTGATTTATTTTAGAGTGCTCTGTTTATATTTCATTTGATGTTCTGCTGAGCCAGGGAGCAGCTCTAGGCATGAGCTTCATAATTAATGCAGTGCAGTTTACATATTTTGTATGTGTGTGTCTGAGTTTTTGTGTGTCTCAGTGTTTTTGTGTGTGTGTCTGAGTGTGTTTCCGAGTGTTTGTGTGTGCATCTGAGTATGTTTTTTAAGTGTCTCTGAGTTTTTGTATGTGTGTTTGCCTGTGTTTTTGTGTGTGTCTGCTTTCTGGGGGGGGGGGGGTGACACCATGACTTACCGCACCGGGTGACACCAACCCTAGTGACGCCACTGGATATGGGTTTGTCTGCAAGTTCCTTGAAGGGACAAATATCTGCTCTTTCTGTTTTATTTCACAGAAAGATTGCTATACTTCCTGATATTCACTGTTTTGTACAGGCTTTAGTTCGTATTAAACCTGTCATTAAATCAATTTCTCCTCCTTGGAGTCTTAATTTGGTTTTGAAGGCTTTACAGTCTCCTCCATTTGAGCCTATGCATTCTTTGGACATTAAACTACTTTCTTGGAAAGTGTTGTTCCTTTTGGCTATCTCTTCTGCTAGAAGAGTTTCTGAGCTATCTGCTCTTTCTTGTGAGTCTCATTTTCTGATCTTTCATCAGGTTAAGGCAGTTTTGCAGACTTCTTTTCAATTTTTACCTAAGGTTGTGAATTCTAACAACATTAGTAGAGAAATTGTTGTCCCTTCCTTGTGTCCTAATCCTAAGAATTCTTTGGAAAGATCCTTACATTCTTTGGATGTGGTAAGAGCTTTGAAATATTATGTGGAAGCTACTAAAGATTTCAGGAAGACTTCCAGTCTATTTGTTTTATTTTCTGGTCCTAGGAAAGGTCAGACGGCTTCTGCTATTTCCTTGGCTTCTTGGTTGAAACTTTTGATTCATCAAGCTTATTTGGAGTTGGGTCAGGCTCGCCTCAGAGAATTACAGCTCATTCTACTAGATCAGTCTCCACTTCGTGGGCCTTTAAGAATGAAGCTTCAGTTGATCAGATTTGCAAAGCGGCAACTTGGTCCTCTTTGCATACATTTACTAAATTCTACCGTTTTGATGTATTTGCTTCTTCAGAAGCAGTTTTTGGTAGAAAAGTTCTTCAGGCAGCTGTTTCAGTTTGATTCTTCTGCTTTTGATTTAAATTTTTTTCTTTCATTTATGAGAATAAACTTTTTTTTTTGGGTTGTGGATTAATCTTTTCAGCGGAAAATGGCTGTTTTTATTTTTATCTCTCCCTCTCTAGTGACTCTTGCTGGAGTTCCACATCTTGGGCATTGCTATCCCATACTTCCCTAGCTCATGGACTCTTGCCAATTACATGAAAGAAAACATAATTTATGTAAGAACTTACCTGATAAATTCATTTCTTTCATATTGGCAAGAGTCCATGAGGCCCACCCTTTTTATGGTGGTTATGATTTGTTTCTATAAAGCACAATTATTTCCAAATTTCTTTTGTTGATGCTTTTTACTCCTTTCTTTATCACCCCACTGCTTGGCTATTCGTTAAAATGAATTGTGGGTGTGGTGAGGGGTGTATTTATAGGCATTTTGAGGTTTGGGAAACTTTGCCCCTCCTGGTAGGAATGTATATCCCATACGTCACTAGCTCATGGACTCTTGCCAATATGAAAGAAATTAATTTATCAGGTAAGTTCTTACATAAATTATGTTTTTTCTTTCTTTCTTTCACTCTCTCTCTCTCTCTTTCTCTCTCTCCCTCTCCCTCTCTTTTTTTATTTATTTCTTTCTCTCTCTCTTTCTTTCTCTCTCTCTCTCTCTCTCTCTCTCTCTCTCTATTTCTCTCTCTCTTTCTCTCTTTCTATTTCTCTCTCTTTCTTTCTCTCTCTTTCTCTCTCTTTTCTTTCTCTCTCTCTTTTCTTTCTCTCTCTCTCTATTTCTCTCTCTATTTCTCTCTCTTTCTCTCTCTCTATTTCTCTCTCTTTCTCTCTCTCTCTATTTCTCTTTCTCTCTCTCTCTCTCTCTTTCTTTCTTTCTTTTGCCCCCCCCCCCCATCTTCCTTATCCCTCTCTGACACAGAGAGCCAATGTCAGTGTGTACTTTCACGGCCCCAGAGATCTCACACAACCACTTCCCTGTGACTCAGTATCGCTAGCCTTTCCTTTATAGTGTCTAACAGATGGACTGATCTGAGCTTTAGTGGCAGGTGTCCATCATATCCCCAGTACATCCCACTCATTATTCGTACTTTGTACTCTTGACATCTTTTCCATTACAAACATTGTCATATCCCATCTGTTTGTTACACTGTATAGTTACTATTTTACACTAGGGTATCGGAGTGTGGTACTCACATTCTAGCACTATAAAACATATTATGTACAGAGTCCGCAGAAAACATAATACAATGTTGTTAAGGGGGTTTTCTTTCATGATTCAATTTTAAACAACTTTCCAATATATTTCTATTAGCAAATTTTCTTTGTTCGCCTGGTATCTTTTGTTGAGAAGCAGGGAGGTTAGCTCAGGAGTGTGCACGTGTCTGGAGCACTTTATGGCAGCAGTTCATCAAGAATTGTATCCACTTGCAAGAGCACAAGATGGCAGCACAATTCTCTGTAGTGCTCCAGACCCCTACCTGGGTATCTCTTCAACAAAGAATATCATGGGAACAAAGCAAATTTGATCATAGAAGTTAACTGAAAACTTTTTTTTCTGAATCTCTTTCTGAATCACAAAAGAACATTTTTGGGTATCCAATCCCTTTGATATATCCCTAAAAGAATTACCCACCTGAAACGAATATTAAGAAGCAGCTGTCATAAGACTGCTGCTCCTTATGCTAAAGGGACACTGAACCCAATTTTTTCTTTCGTGATTCAGATAGAGCAGGCAATTTTCATCAACTTTCTAATTTACTCCTATTATCAATTTTTCCTCGTTCTCTTGTTATCTTTATTTGAAAAAGAAGGCATCTAAGCTTCTTCGTTTGTTCAGTACTCTGGACAGCACTTTTTATTGTTGGATGAATTTATCCACCAATCAGCAAGAACAACCCAGGTTGTTCACCAAAAATGGGTATGCATTTCAAATAAAGATACCAAGAGAATGAAGAAAATTTGATAATAGGAGTAAATTAGAAAGTTGCTTAACATTTCATGCTCTATTTCAATCACGAAAGCAAACATTTTGGGTTCAGTGTCCCTTTAACCTGTCCACCACCTTTTAGGTGTCGGATTAAAATCATCCCGATGCGATCAGGGTGATTGACAGCTCCTGCTAGCAGCCAATTGGCTGCCAGTGAACTGGGGGCTGCATTGCACAAGCATTTCACCAGAAATGCTTGTGCAATGATAAATATAGCGAATCATCATGTCCGCTCGACTTATGATTAACAATTTTAAGTGAAGTCCCATTTAAAGTCTAAGGATTCAGCAGTGTATATGTGAAAGAGTTGCTATATTGTGACTGTTTGCGCAGGCTGCTGCGGTGTTGGAGATCTGCTGATATGTGTTAGAGAAATCCTGTTGAAGCTATGGAGAGACCAAGACATGTATGCATGTGATCCTGTTAATGGCTAAGTTGCAGTTGATGACTGGAAAATGAATCTTATTGACATTTACAATGGAGGCTGTTTACAGAAGGGACATTACTGATGGTGAAACACAATTAAAGGGATATTACTGAGGGGGGGCACAAAAAGACATTACTGAGAGGGAACACAAAGGGACATTAATGGGGGGGGGCACACAGGGACATTACTGAGGGGGAACACACTTAAAGAGACATTACTGACACAAAGACATTGTAGAAACACAATTAAAAGGGCAGTATAATCATTAGCAAGCAAGCACTGCACAGCATAGAAAATACATTTGTTATAAGTACATAATTTTGTCATTATGCTAGCAATCATTTCAAGGTTTTGCAAGCTCAGAGCAATCCAGGGGTACAATACTTTAAAAGCTTAAAAAGCATTTGCTGCATGAATAAGACTGTATGCTAATCTAAGTAATCACAGTGTGTGATGTAGCAGGATCAGTCTTTCTGTTAGATACCTAAATATGCTCCATGTAGCCAGCCTCTCTTGGGAAATGAAAACACACAATTTGCAGGTACAATACAAGAGCATTTACATTTTATTTTACTGTTTCATTTTACATTTTATGCATAATTTCATTTTGAACATCAGCCGATTTAAAGGGACAGTCTACTCCAGAATTGTAATTGTTTAAAAAGATAGATAATCCCTTTATTACCCATTCCCAAGTTTTGCACAACCAACACTGTTATATTAATACACTTTTTACCTCTGTGATTACCTTGTATCTAAGCTTCTGCAGACTGGCCCCTTATTTCAGTTATTTTGACAGACTTGCATTTAGCCAATCAGTGCCCTCTCACTTGTAAATCCACAGGCATGGTCACAATGTTATCTGTATGGCACACATGAACACACCCTCTAGCTGTGAAAAACTACCTAGGTTTAGCTTTCAACAAAGAATACCAAGAGAACAAAGCAAATTTGATGATAAAAGTGAATTGGAAAGTTGTTTAAAATTGCATTCTCTATCTGTATCATGAACGTTTAATTTTGACTTGACTGTCACTTTAACTTATTGCAGTTTAAAATAAATGTCAGCGCTTTTTTTCTATGAATTTCCCATGTAAATGATGTGTTGTTGTTTTTTTTAGTAGTCCAGGCACTTTACTAATCACTAATTATCTGAGAATCACTTGACATCTAAAATAACATTAAACCCATGTCTGAATGATGGGATCTCACCATGAAGTGACTGTAGTTATGATATTTTTTTGGTGAGGGAGTAATATGATAAGGGCTATTTTAGATTCGCCAGACTCACGAAATAGGCCCAATGCTGTGAGATATTTACCAGTCTGACAATGTACTGGCAGCTCAATGGACTAGTCAGTGGAAAGACAAGGATTTCTTAAATAAGTGGTTTCATGTTCCTCTTTGTTTTGAGGGTACAGTAGATGGACTACTTCACCCCTCTATATTAAGCAACATGGATGTTTTTTTTATCAGGTGATGACTGTTGCCATGTTTATCACCAGATAGCAACCTGGACATGTGGCCATTTAAGAGGCACACTTGTCCCATTTTAGTGTTTGGGTACCGTTTTAGAGCACCATAAAACTCATGTAGTAGAAAGGAGGTTACTGTGAGATATCTCATTTGAAAGAGATTGTATGAGTGTGTTGTATGTGGTCTTTAGAGGATAAGGACTCAATTCCAGCTACTACCCTCCATACAGTAAATACATTTTATGGCAGTCATGTACCAAAACATGCATGAGACCCTCATTGGAAAGTGGAGACTCTCCTCTTCCTAAAAAAGGAATTTGTTTTTTTTATAGGGGGTAGAATGTGGTTCTAAAATTATCCTCTTCCATCTAATCAAACAAAACCCTGGTGTATGATCGGGATAGATGATCGCCACTACCATCGTAAGGACTCAAAATTAGAGGAACATGGCTTCAAGATGCCTTGTAGCTCCTATGCTCTCCAATGAGATAAAATGGTTTATAACTAATCTAAAGGTGGCTAAAATGGGTGTATGAATGGGTGTTGAGTTTTCTCAGTGCCTAGGGCAGCACTAAACCTGAATACACCCCTGGTGGAATATCATTGTCATTGCGTGTGATGATGCTACAATATTGCAATATGTGCAGAGATGCCATAAATGGCAGCTGACATTTAAAACAAATTTAAAGGGACACTGTTGTCAAAATTAAACTTTCTTGATTCAGAAAGAGTTTTAAGAGCCTTTCCAATGTATTTCTATTCTCAAATTTTCAACATTCTTTTATATCCACACATTCTGAGGCACTTGTTCCAACTGAGCATGTGCACAAGTTCACCAGGTATACTGTACATATACTCTGTGATTAGGCACCCAAGCATACACCACCTTATGATTAAATACTGGGTGGGAAGGGAATGTGACTATTTGTATGTTATGTTTGCAAACATCTGCTCAATATTTTCAGCAGCTAAATTTCCAATCAACACTTTTGACCCTCTGGCACAGAAGAGATTAGCAAATTTGATTCAACCTTAAGAAATAAACAAAGAGATACATTCTTTGATGTTGGAATACATTCAATTAAATGTTTCTGTTGGATCCTTCACGCTGCTTTGACTAATTCCATCTTGATACATTAACCTAGCTGTGTTAAACACGGCTCCGTTTGCATATTTGTTTTCTAAAGTTTATTGTCAGAAAGGCCCATTTCATAAAGTTGTTATCCAGCCTTCCCCTTGGATAGATAGAAGTATGAGCGTATGATAGTCTTTTATGCATTGCTTCTGAGGAATTATTGCAACTTTACGAGAGGGTTTGAGCTTCAGTTTGAAGTTTAATAGATATTGATCCTTCCCAATGAGATAGAGAGAGGGACGAGATGTGTAATAGAGCTTGAAGCTGCAGAAATCAGGTAGCTATTGAAAATATAAATATAGCTAGAGAATTAAATTATATTGTTGTGATATATTTTTAATTTATATTCTATATTAAAAAAATGTGAAAATTACAAAAAAATTGTAGGAATCAGCGAAAGATAAGAAAATTTATTACATGTAGCCCCCCCCCCATAAAATAATCTGTTTCCTCTTAATAAATATATACATTTTTAATTATAAAAACATGATGCTGAAATGTTTTCTTTCGTGATTCAGATAGAGTGTAACATTTTATATGTTTCAGTTTATTTCTATTATCAAATTAACGTCATTGTCTTGATATACACTGTTTAAAACTGGTAGGTGGGCACAGGAGCATGCACGTATCTGAAGCTCTATATGGCAGCAGTTATAAAAGAATTTGTTTCAGGCATGTGCACACTAACCTACCTAGGTATGCTCATCAACAACAAATATTGTGAGAACAAAGCAAATTTGATCATAGAAGTAATATGGGATTTTTCTCACAATCGGATGCTCTATCTGAACCATGGAAGTTGAATTATGACTTTACTGTCCGTTTAAATAAAATTACTTCGTTATATATTGTTTTAAACAATGGTTTAGAATCAATTACACCCATTTGTGAAACGTACCACACAATTACAACCCCAAAACTGTGGAATTCATAAAGATTTGTACCCGCCCCTCATCATAGCCGTGAGTGACAGGTCTGTCTCCATTATAATCTGTGGAGAAGCATTCTGTAACCACTCAACACATAGAGCTAGTACCACTGTGAAGCATATCAGTATTACAAACTGTTGAATTAAAACAAACAAAAAACAATAAAAAAAATTCCCACTATAGCAATAAACATATGCAACAAAATAATAATGTGAGAACCATTAAAAGAGAAATAATAAAAAAAAAAAACAAGACAACCATTTAAAATGTAGTTAATGTAGTATTGCAGTGAGTAAGGCCAATAGAATGCTTGGTTCTATTGGTAGAGGCAGCAGAAGAAATAGTAAGGTTCTTATGGCTTTTTACAGATCACTAGTTAGGCCTCATCTTGAGTATTATGTGCAATTCTGGAGGCCCTATCTATAAAAGGATATAAACAAACTGAAACCTGTTGAAAGGAGGGCTAATAAAATTGTACATGGTCTAAAAAATAAAATTTACCAGGAGAGGCACAATGCCCTAAATATGTATAGCTTAGAGGGGAGAAGGGAAATAGTTTATATGATAGTAACATTCAAGTATATTAAGGTGCTTAGTAAAGCTGAGGCTGTATTTATCATAAAAATAAATATTTAAAAACAAGGGGTCTGGATCTCAAGCTGAAGGATAGTAGGTTCAGCAGTAATTTGCGGTGAAAATGCTTCTTCACAGAAAGGGTTGTTGATTCATGGAATAAACTACCATTAGAGATGATAGTGACTAACACTGTGGAGGACTTTAAGGATACCTGGTACCATCACAAGGCTATCCTACAAACTAGATAAGTTTTACACTTTTACCAAATTTTGGGCAGATGGTTGGGCTCATGGTTCTTAACTGCCCTTAAAAAATGTGTTTTACTGTTTATATCAGATATGAAATGGTGAGATATGACCAAGAGAAAAGATACTTTGCAGAGGCAATAGAATATTTATGACTTCAGCATTTGGGGCCGAGTGGTAGATGAAAAATTCTGACGATGCCTCCAAAACACCCAGAAACGCCCACGGTTATCCCCTGGAGACACCTTTTGCTCTATAAGAAGATTACTTTACAACAAAGCAGAAATGTGAATATTTTACAATTATAAACATTTATATAAAACTATTTCTTCTATAAGGTACGACAAGTCCACAGATTCATCCTTTACTTGTGGGATATTATCCTCCTGCTAACAGGAAGTGGCAAAGAGCACCACAGCAGAGCTGTCTATATAGCTCCTCCCTTAGCTCCACCCCCAGTCATTCTCTTTGCCTACTCTAAATACTAGGGAGGGTAAAGTGAAAGAGGTGATAAAATGTTAGTTTTTATTTTCTTCAAGTAAGAGTTTTTTATTTTAAATGGTACCGGTGTGTACTATTTACTCTCAGGCAGCAGATGGATGAAGACTTCTGCCTGGAGGCTGATGATTTTAGCATTTGTCACTAAGATCCAGTGCTGTTCCCACAGAGGCTGAGGGGTACAAGAAACGTCAGTGTGAGGAACATTTTCATGCTATATAGCTGTGAGGTATGTTCAGTCATTTTTTCTGGAGAGACTGTGGTATTTCAGAAAGGCTGACAGTAATCCCCATGAGGGTAAGGGTAAGCAGTAATCCTAAGAGAGATAAAAGGGTATTACTATGCTTGCATAAGGGGCTAATGGAAAAATGGTTGACACTGAGTTTTAAATGTTTGTGGGCAAACGTTTTGTGAACTGGGAGTACTGTTAATGTTTTCTTTGGGTAACGTTTTTTGGAAGACTTTATTGAGGGTACATTTGGCTTCTTGTTTGGGTCTCAGAACCCACATGGCTAGTTTGGAACCGCTCTAGTGTGGTTCATTGAGGCTGACAAAACATCGCGTGAGATGGGCGTGGCCCATTTTCAGTTGTAATTATTGTTTTTCCACATACCTAGATTATATGATACCTCTAAGTACAGCACATTTGCTTCTCCAAGGGTTTTATGCAGTCTAGGGGTAGATTTATTATGCAGCAGATGCTGCATTCTACGCCCATCATTTCAGACTCGCCTGAAATGGAATTTAAGATGCAGCGGTCGTAAGCGAATCATGTCCGCTCGACTATAGATAAATCTACCCCTAGATCTCTTATCTTTGTCAGGACTACTTGTGACATTGAGACTCTCATTCTATAAGCCATTCCCAACATACTGGAGTGTCTCCTGGGTTTAGCTTTCTGGGGTCTACTGACTGTAGCCTTGTCCTTAAGTTTTTCTAATTAGTTTTCCCCATGTGGCAAAGTATACATTCAGTACTGATTTATCCCAGATTTTATATTCTATGTTGTTTTAGAGAATTCTTTCTGGAATTTTACCTTAAACTGTAAAGTCCAGAAATATATCTAAAGTACCTAAATACCTCAAGCATTTGCAGTGTTGAATGGTGATTCCTTTGAGTTTCAGACCCTTGGTTGTCTTTCTTCTGCGTTTCCTCTGGTGATCTTGTTGTTCCATCAGTAGAAAGCTATAGTGGCCCAGCCTGGCCAAAAAGGTCTTGATTTTGGCACCTAGCTTTTGAGTTATTAATTTGTTTGCCAGTTAATCAGTCTTCTGTCTCAGGGTCAGATCATGTATCTTGTTATGAGCCAATAAATCTTTACTGCTATTTTTTTATTGTATCTGGATTCTGGCATATACAAAATGGTATATAATGTTTCACAGCAGTTTAAATCATGGTCCCAATACAAAAGGCTACATTACCCGACAAGGAAACTAATGTACAACGCTTCCCTGCAAATCAGCACCCACGAAAACCTAGACATGTGGTGCTTATGTCATGTTAAAGGGACATGAAACCCAAACAATTTCTTTCGTGATTTAGCTAGAACTTACAATTTTAAACAAATTTCCAGTTTGCTTCTATTATCAAATTTGCTTCATTCTCTTGGTATGCTTTGTTGAAGGAGCAGCAATGTACTACTGGTTGCTGACTGAACACATGGGCAAACCAATGACAATCAGTATATATATGCAGCCACCAATCAGCAGCTAGAGCCTAGGTTCTTTGATGCTCCTGATCTTACCTAAATAAAACTTTCAGCGAAGGATAACAAGAGAAGGAAGTAAATTAAATAATAGAAGTCAATTGGAAAGTTGTTTAAAATTGTATGCTCTGTCTAAATCATGAATGTTTAATTATGAATTTACTGTCCCTTTAAACAAAAAGAGTAAAGTAACCATTTTAAATATACTTTTGATTGAGAATTGTCTTGCAATAATTTACTTGAGCTTAAAGTCCCAGAACACTATTCACTTTCATATTCCTTTAAATTTCAAGGTACACATAGCAGAATTTTCTCCAGAAAATGTTCATGGGGCCCATTTACCAAGCTCCGAAAGAAGCTTGAAGGCCCGTGTTTCTGGCGAGTCTGCAGGCTCACCAGAAACAGCAGTTATGAAGCAGCGGTCTAAAGACTGTTGCTCCATAACCTGTCCACCTGCTCTGAGCAGGCGGACAGACATCACCGCAATTCAACCTGATCGAATACGATCGGGTTGATTGACACCTCCCTGCTGGCGGCCGCAAATCTGCAGGGGGCGGCGTTGCACCAGCAGCTTACAAGAGCTGCTGGTGCAATGCTAAATACGGAGAGCGTATTGCTCTCCGCATTCAGTGAGGACTGGAGGACCTGATCTGCACTGTCGGATCATTTCCGCCAGACCTTTGATAAATATCCCCCCATATCTGAATGCTTTTCTCTTCCTAGCCATAACTATTTTATCTTAGGAAAAGAACATTTTTAGGAATGTGTCTTCCTTTTTTTTTTTTTTTTTTTTACAAAAGTGGTCAGTGATCAGAATTTTAATTCTGAGAATTCTGTTCCATCATCCTGTCCAAATCCCCAGAATAACAAAGAGGCTTTGCTTTGTAGGCTTGATAACGTCTAACCTCCCTAGTGTAAATAGTTCTGTTGGCAAAAGAAAAAGGGCAAGATAAAACACATTTAAATATTATTACATAAAAACAAACCTCAGGTTACATTTATCTACAGGATGTATTACTCCCTTGCAGTCAATCACTAATTATGATTGGTGAATTCATTATAACCAGAGTAACTGAAATTTAGGAACATAATCTGGGTCATGTTGTGAAACAAGAAACTAATACATGCTCATAGCTCCAGGATAAGCTCTTAGATAAGGGAATTAACTAACAGCATATAAATCTTAATATACTAATAAGGAAACCTTTATGAATTCTTTGTACTATAGAAAATGTCTGCAAATAGTATGAAGAGAAAAGGGTATCATCCCCCCCCCTTCTCTCTTCCCTCCCTTATTAAAATGCCAAACATATAATAGGTGAATTCATGACCACATATAAAGATACCACAACTTCCTGCACTGCATGCATGGAGTGAATTTTGTATTATGTCTTTCAATGGAATTTGTTAAATCCAAAGGGAATATTCTATGGGCTCGATTTATCAAGTGACAGCAGACAGGGGCTAACATATGCGCCCCTGTCCGCTGCAGCTCGCCTCTGGCAGGCAGAATTCCATTGGCGGAATTCAGCATTACACAAGAGTGCTATTTTGTGCTCTTGTGCAACACCGTCCCCTGCCCGCGCACAGCCAATCACGCGCGGGCAGGAGCTATCAATTTTCCCAGTCGGACGAGACCTGGAAGATTAAAATTCTCCACCTAAGCTATCTGGTAACTGCTGCTTGATAAATCGTGACTGCAGATCCTCTTGTGAGAACATGCAGTCACAGAGAGGCAAAGGGCTTGAAAAATGGAGCCCTATATGTGGAAAGAACACCATATCCACACATCTTTATTAAAGGGCCATTATAGTGGAAACCATCACATGCTCATTCATTAGAGTATGTAATTTTATCACTATAAACCCTGTAACTCTATGTGTTTATCGGAAAGGAAACTGCTGGTGAGCCAATCAGCAGCACTAATTGCATAGCTGGGTCGTAAGACTAGCACTGCTAATCAGATTAGCATCAGTTTCTGCTCTGGACCAGAAAATCTCTGCAACTCCCAGATGGTTCTTTTAACTATGTATTTAACCTCTTTGCGGGGGGGGGGGGTAAACACATAGGGCCAGATTATGAGTGGAGTGCTATTTAGCACTTTCGCTAGATCGCTAATTGCACTAGAAGTAAACTTTTTGAGCGCATAGGGTTGTGCTTGTATTACGAGTTGAAAGTAAAAAGTGATCGCTCTTGCGCTACCCAGACATGCACAAAAAGCCAATCTTAGAATATTGCGCACGTTATAACGTATTCCCTCATAGAAGTCAATGGAGCAAAAACACCCTACTCGCTCGCAAACCCGATCGCATATTCTCATGCGCGCTAACCCGAAATGAAAATATGAATACAGTATATCACATTCCAATGTTTTTCACATAGCAGAATATGTGAATAGATGATTATATATAGGTATAGATATATACAGATATATATATAGGAATATATTTTTAGAAATACTTAGAACATATTCTGCTATGTGCAGAACATTGGAATGTGACATATATACAGTAAACACACAGTATAACACTTTATTAAATATGGATATTGTATAAATATGATTTTACATGTTTTCATCTACTTAACTACAGCAAAAATGAAGAACGTTCCAGCACTCAGGTAGGTATGCACGTGACACGTCACCTTAGGGTCACTGCCATGGACGCCAGTCCAATATAAAAGAAAGCAAGTAGGTGACAGCAAAGTAACTTTTATTCAATTGTTACAAAGACAAACAGGCGACGTTTTGGGATGCTATCCCTTAGTCATGGCATTGCAAAGTAATTAAAGTTACTTTGATGTCACCTACTTGCTTTCTTTCATCTACTTAACTGCAAAGGGCTGCAATGCACTTCTATATATGTCTATATATGTCTAACATAGTAGATGAGGTTGAAAAAAAGACCTAAGTGCACCAAGTTCAACCTATACAAATCTAAAATACTTAATAAAAGCTCCAGTTACATATGTATTTATTTGTTTATATGTCTGTAAATACATATATACACGTATTAGTACATAAATACATCTGTACATATATATAGACATTTATATATACATACATACACATCTTTAGACATATATATGTATGTATGTATGTATCTCAATGTTAAATCCCTTAGCCTTTTTATTTCTAACACCTGAGATCACATATCTTTGAGCCCTTATAACTTTTGTGTGCAATATAGTTTTCTAATAATTTTTATTAGATGGTGTTATTATAAGTGCAACTGTACTTTGTAAAGTATTTTTGATGTGTTTTGTGAGACTGTTTTGCTAAGCCGACGAGTGTTAACTTGAATTGCGCTCAAGAGATCGCTTTAACTTGCAACTTGTAATACCAGTGCAAATGAACAGGTAAACCCGATATCACTTGCATGCAAATGTGTGAGCTCCTCTCGTAATCTGGCCCATAGTTTTGCAGGCAAGATAAAATATTCTTTCATATTAAAATGAAACCTTGTGACCTGTATTTAATACAGAGCATTGTCTAGCTTATAACAATTGGTCTCCTATATCCTATTCCCAGGGTTGTATAAAGTAAGATGTATTTTGGTTCTGTCGAGTGATGAGAAAATAATGGAAAAAAATGAATTTACATGAGTAGGAAATCTTTTCAATCATGGTCATAATACAGTTCCTGTTTGTAGATAAGATTCAATTTACCCCATAACCAATTGGTTGTATTGGAACCAAGAATTATCCACAATGTTTCTGTAGTATTCAAACATATATATCGGCTGTTAGGTAACTGTATATTTTAATAGTTTACGGAAATGCCCCAAAGATTCCAAATTATTCAATTACAGCCACCAGTCATATCCCATCGACTCAATCAAAACTAGAAATCCCATCAAATACACAGAAATGTCTAGATCTAGGCTCATATACTTAGACAATGCTTACCAAAAATTAATTTGCTCTCCTATTCAACACTATTTGAAGCTCTCACAAAGTTATCAAAATTTCTACAGTTACGGTCGCGTCTTTTCCGACTCAGCGTACCTGGTTTTCAATCCTCCACCCTTCAGGTCACGGATGCCATAGAACTCAATGGGAGTCTGAAAACACAGAAAGCTTATGTTTGATGTTGCAAGAGAATGAAGTATATTACATAATAAAAGTAAATTAGAAACTTTATTAAAATTGTATACCCTTTCTAAATCAAACAATATTATTGCTCCACATTTGGTGCACTAGTAGATATAGGGATGAAAATACATTATTACTTATGGATTATGCTACAAATTTGTCTCTCATTACAAAGCAAGGGGACAATATTTCTACATATTTGGTGCACTATTAGATATAGAGGCCAATTTATCAAATGTCTGTCGTTCCTGATCCGACAGTGCGGATCAGGTCCGACAGACATCGCTGAATGCGGAGAGCAATACGCTCTCCGTATTCAGCATTGCACCAGCAGCTCTTGTGAGCTGCTGGTGCAACGCCGCCCCCTGCAGACTCGTGGCCAATCGGCCGCCAGCAGGGGGTGTCAATCAACCCGATCGTACTCGATCGGGTTGAATTCTGGCGATGTCTGTCCGCCTGCTCAGAGCAGGAGGACAGGCTTATGGAGCAGCGGCCTCAAGCTCCATTCGGAGCTTAATAGATAGCCCCCATAGAGATAAAAATGAAATAAATACACAACATAATATAGCAACACTTTATGACGTAAACTCCTAAATAACCCACACACTAGTGAATTTTTCCACCACTTTTGATTAGAATATGCATAATCACATGATTTATGACATCAGCCAATCTGATTCAAATATACATTATAAACTATCTTTAAAAAATCAAATTGCTCGATACTTGTGTCATTGATCACTCATCAGAACTTGTAAGTGCCATTTGAAAGTATGTATATGTGAAATTAGTATTAAAGATAAACATTGATGCTGACATTAGGACACACAGTGTAATATTTTAGACAAGGATTTTAAAATTCAAATTGATGTTTGATTCAATAGAATCTTAAAGGACCATTAAACACAGTGGATTTGCATATTCAACAAATGCAAGATAACAAGACAATACAATAGCATTTACTCTGAATTTTAAATGAGTAGTAGATTTTTTTCTAACAAATTTCAGTTATGTCTATTTCCACTCCCCCTGTACCATGTGATAGCAATCAGCCAATCACAAATGCATATACGTATAGTCTGTGAATTCATGCACATCCTCAGTAGGAGCTGGTGACTCAAAAAGTGTAAATATAAAAAGACAGTGCACATTTTTTTTAATGGAAGTAAATTGGAAATTTGTTTAAAATTACATGCTGTATCTGAATCATGAAAATTTTATTTGACCTGAGTGTCCCTTTAAGGGGATAGCACAAAGGGATAGCCCACCTAACTTTAAACTGTCATGATTCAGATACAGCAGACATTAAAATCACTTCTTTACTGTCATGCTATGTTCAGTGTATTTCTTCCTTCTCTTGAAATGTCATCTTATATGCCAGGCCATTTTATAACATCTGTGAAAGGGTGTTTTTTATAAAATAGATTGCAATCAGGAGGGGTTAGACAGGTGTAAAGAGAAACCTGGCCCAGCTCTTAAAGGGACAGGAAACCCCAAAATATTATTTCATTATTTGGATAGAACATACAATTTTAAACAACTTTCCAATTTACTTCTATTATCAAATTTACTTGATTTTCTTGTTATCCTTTCCTGAAGGAACAGCATTGCACTACTGGCAGCTAGCTGAACACATCTATTTTGCCAATCACAAGAGACAAATGTGTGCAGGCACCAATTAGCAGCTAGCTCCCACTAGTGCAACTTAAATTTTTACTTTCCTATCCCTTTAAAATATCCATAGATTTTAAATAAATACATATGGTACTCTGATTACATGTTATATTCAAAATTATTCCTGCTCAGAATAATAATAAATGTACAATATATACATATAGTGGTATAAATAAACATAGAGATATGACAGACAATATACTGTATATATATGTGTGTGTGTGTATATACATACTAAAATATGTAAATCCAATATTAAAAAGAATTCTAATAATTCCCTTTCCACTTTGCACCAAATATGTTGCTACTTGCTATATTCGCAATTAGTCCTGCTCAGAAAAAGAATACATTTGCACTATATACAGTAATGTGCTAACGAGAATTGTGCTTGTTCGTGGACAGTAATGAAATGGTATAAATAAAGTTGGGAAAAGCCAGAATAGCCGCTACATTGATGACTGTTTGTTAACACCAGTCCGATGCTCTTCACACCATACTTGACGCACGTGTTTTTGACGGCTTTTTTTATAAATAAGGAGATCGTATTCAGATCCGTGGGCGCGATGTTTTGCGAACATATTGACGCCCGCGAATGCAACATAGTTGACGATTTGAAAAATATCCCCCTTAGAACATAAGACATTGTTATGTAAAGAAAGATTTTAAATATTTCATTATTTATTTTGTTCTCTTTTCCTATAATTTAATCCTGAATATTGTGGGCTTTCAAATTCATTTTAAACATTGAAGTGCAGACACAGCTATGTTCCACACAGTCATTGGTTGCACACTCTAGTAAGCCATGTATAACTATTGCTAATAGGCCTCAGCAGAAAAGGTAACCTAAGTTACAATATGGCCGAGCCCCCTGCTTTATGGATATTAACTCTATCCTTATTCTTTTCAATATTTAAATAACTAATATACATTTTTCAAAATACATGTACAAATTATTCTTAGGTGAATCTTTGCTCTGAATACACAATTTAAGCAATGATTTATTTAGTGTTTGATGTCCCTTTAAGTGGAGGAAACGCATTGGATGTTGGTCTCTGGCCTTTTTATTTTCTTCACACAATGTTTTTCATCGTTTTATGCACCAATAAATACTTTGTGATTTGCAATCATCTCCTGCCTGGGACTGTTCTATTGTTGCTATTATTTCTAGTGCCTATTACACCTTATCTGGCACCTTAGCATTTACAATTATTCTGTAGACTGTGTTATATCCTGTGCTTGGTTAGCTTTATTGTGCCCTCTGTGTTAAGCCATGTGCCAAAATCAGGTCTTAGACCAGACATCATAAACTAAGTAACCTATTTAAATACTAGACACTTAGCAACCCTACCTATGGCATATTACCACAGTCTAATTAATATTAATCGTGTATTTGATCTGTTTGCACATTGTTTGTGCGCCCCCTTTCTACTCTTTTTGGTAATACAGGCTGTTGCATTGTGCAATTCTCATTGAAATTTAATCTGACCCACACAGTACTTTCTTGCATCTATATGGGCTTATGTCTGCCTCCTGTCTCTTTCTACTCTCTCTGCCTAGGCTGGGATTATGCTTCTCTCAAATGATATTGACAGCATTTCCCCTGGGCTCTGTCTTGACCTGCTCTTTACCTTCCTGTGAGGAGACCAGGCACAGAGTAATGACTGGATTGTCCTATTCAAGTGCATTCAGTTCAGTGTCATTTTTGTGCCTACAGAGCTGTAATGGACAGTGCCACTATAAGGAATAAGCTAATGCTTTCTCCTGTTAATTCCATTCTCTATTTTTTTTTTCATCAAGATAAAGCAGGATCTCCCAGGGTTTCTCACTGGTTTGCTATTAAAATGATGGTGTATTTTAAAATGTTTTTGGAAATTTGTATTTAAAATGTTGTGCATGATATGAAGGCAGATGTTTAAAATGTTGTGCATTATATGAAGGCAGATGTATAAAATGTTGTGCATGATATGAAGGCAGATGTTTAAAATGTTGTGCATGAGATGAAGGCAGATGTTTAAAATGTTGTGCATGATATGAAGGCATGTGTTTAAAATGTTGTGCATGAGATGAAGGCAGATGTTTAAAATGTTGTGCATGATATGAAGGCATGTGTTTAAAATGTTGTGCATGATATGAAGGCAGGTGTTTAAAATGTTGTGCATGAGATGAAGGCATGTGTTTAAAATGTTGTGCATGATATGAAGGCATGTGTTTAAAATGTTGTGCATGATATGAAGGCATGTGTTTAAAATGTTGTGCATGAGATGAAGGCAGGTGTTTAAAATGTTGTGCATGAGATGAAGGCAGATGTTTAAAATGTTGTGCATGAGATGAAGGCAGATGTTTAAAATGTTGTGCATGAGATGAAGGCAGATGTTTAAAATGTTGTGCATGAGATGAAGGCAGATGTATAAAATGTTGTGCATGAGATGAAGGCAGATGTTTAAAATGTTGTGCATGAGATGAAGGCAGATGTTTAAAATGTTGCTGTTGTCTTTGTGGCATATTGAAGTCTTTATTTTACCCTTTTGACTAACAGCCAAAGCTGCAACACATTGTTATCCTATGATCTGCTGCTGGTGTCATCCAGTGGACAGTAAAAGCACCCTTGTAGTACCAATAAAAAAGTCATGTCCTCCATTAGATTTGACTGGTGGTTTGGAACTTGTCCTTTATTTTGGACTTTATGCTACTCCATTGTTATTAAAAACAGGAGACACCCATTTTCATATAACTGCATGTAATAGACACTACTATAAAGAAGAATATGCACAGATACCGATATAAACATCCAGTATAAAACTTTTTAAAAACTTACTTAGAAGCTCCCAGTTTAGCTCTGTTGATGAGATAGTGTGGGACACCCACTGAAATGGGCTGGGTAAACAAAAAGGGCAGACACTCCCCCCTTCTCTGCGTATAAAAAGACTGAAAACATAAACAGGAGCCAGCAGGAGTCTGTAAACACATGTATACATCTAACACTGTGGGGCTTGGGTAGGAGTCTGAAAATCAGCACAAGGTTCTTAAAAAATAAGCCAAACTATACATTTTTATAATAACACTCCCAGATGGGCTATATAAATGAATAATCTACAAAACATTTATGCAAAGAAAATTCTAGTGTACAATGTCCCTTTAATGATCACTTAGTTTTTTGGACCGCAGTAAAAAGTCCAGTAATCTAATCAGGCCATGCTCATTAGTATACATTTGCATACATAATTATAAAGCATCAATCACTAGAACTGTCTTTAAATGATCATTGGTTTATAATTAGACTCTAACACACTTAGAAGCCATTTGACCATGATAGCATTTTTATTTCTATATTTAAAGGGACAGTCTAGTCCAAAATAAATTTTCATGATTCAAATAGGGCATATCATTTTAAACAACTTTCCAATTTACTTTTATCACCAATTTTGCTTTGTTCTCTTTGGTATTCTTAGTTGAAAGCTAAACCTAGGTAGGCTCATATGCTAATTTCTTAGACCTCGAAGGCTGCCTCTTATCTGAAAGCATTTTGACAGTTCTTCACCACTAGAGGGCATTAGTTCATGTGTGTCATATAGATAAGTGTGCTCATGCAGGTGGAGTAACCTAGGAGCCAGCACTGATTGGCTAAAATGCAAGTCTGTGAAAAGAACTGAAATAAGGGGGCAGTCTGCAGAGGCTTAGAAACAAGGTAATCACAGAGGTAAAAAGTATATGATTCTAACAGTCTTGGTTATGCAAAACTGGGGAATGGGTAATAAAGGGATTATCTATCTTTTTAAACAATAACAATTCTGGTGTAGACTGTCCCTTTAATCTTTATTTTCAACATTGACCTGAACCTTAAAAGTACCAGCCGTGTCAGTAAAATACCTGTTGGGTGGCAGCCCTATCAGGGAGATAATAGGGGCTAAAGCCCAAGCTTGGGGCAGTAACCTCACAAAGATTCCCTCAGGTGTTATTTACTTTTACAAACGTTCAAGGTGGCTTCTGCAATGTTACTGTATTTAAATACCCTTCCGCCATCTTTGGACAGCATGTGAATGGTGCGGACTAACCCTGTGCAATCTACTGGTCTTGCTTCACTCTAGCTGTCAGTTCTGCTTTGATGAAACCCCTGCTTATTGCAAGAAGCCAACGGCCATGCCTTTTACTGAGCAGAGCTGTCACTCTGTCACTTTCTTCCCCTTCTTCAGATCAGCAAGAATCAGCAGCCGTGCAGGGCAAGGGTCATTTCACTCTCGCTTTTGCTGTGGTCCCCTAGGTAAGTGAATAATGGGGGCAAGGACAGTCCAGCCTTCTCTTTTAAGAATTTTTTTAACCATTTCTCTGTAAAAGGGGACTCTAGTTGCTTTGCAGGTGAGCCATTTAGTTAAAACCTTTATGTGTGGATTAAATGCAGTTTAATAAAATGTTCCAGCATGTTCTGTAGCACTTTACTGTTCCTTTAAGCGATTGCTGCATATCACTGTGTTACACACTAAAATCATTACCAGTTTTCAGCCTGCAGTGATTTGCATAAACCAAAATGAGTTACATTTCCAGCATGACTGGCAGAATCTGGCAGTAAATAAAATAGCACTTAGGCACATATGCAAAATTCTGCACAAATCTTTATTGTATTTATTGCATTGCAGGCTTTATGTTGTCTCTAGCAAAAAGGGAAATACGGCATATACTATAGCATTTACTAAGCAGTGCTATTGTATAATAAACTGTGCATCAAAATCTGCTCATAAACATATTTATTTAAAGGCTTTTAAACTGTCCTAAATATCTGCCATAAGCAATTGTATAGGGACATAAACCCTCTAAAAAGCCTCTTGAGTCTGTTTCTCTTACCTCCTGTGCTGTGGCCATTCAGGGGGACATATAAATGAGCTCCTGTGCTGTGGCCATTCAGGGGGACATATAAATGAGCTCCTGTGCTGTGGCCATTCAGGGGGACATATAAATGAGCTCCTGTGCTGATCATAAAGTTGCAGGTTCAGTGTTCTAATTCCTGCAGAATGCACTAGGAGTAGTGGGAAAAATACAATAGTGTTCAATTTAAAATGAAAGTAAATGGGAAAGTATGGAAATTTTAATGTTATATCGTGGGTCACATGTACATCTATGTTTTTTTTTTTTTTTTTTTGCATGTTCACCCCACATCTGATAGGTACATCGATCACAAGAATATGTACTCGCCTCCTCCAGCTAAACTCTGCTGATATATATATAGATAGAAGGGGACTGCACCCTCAGACCGGACCGGGTACACATCCCATGACCCTGCAACATGCACAGCCCTGGGTGCACAATAGCACTTTCAGGAAGCTGCACTGTCCCCAAAGCCACAGGCAGTTAACCCCAGACAGGTCTGGGTCCAAGGGAAAATTACAAAACAAATTAATACAGCACACAGAGAAAGTCCAGCACTCACTTATAAACTCTCAGCTAAGATTAAATGGAAGAGTTAGTTACCGCATCTGGCCAAATGGGATAAGTCCACCCCAGGTACCACGTCAAGGTCCCTTCCAAAACCTGAGTCCCCAAACAGCCACACAATGCAAGCTCTCAATCCAACAAACTGGGAACAAGTGAAGGGTGCACCCTAGACATATACAAAACACGGACGGGGACTGCACTCTCAGACTGGACCGGGTACACATCCCATGACCCTGCAACATGCACAGCCCTGGGTGCACAATAACACTCTCAGGAAGCTGCACTGTCCCCAGAGCCACAGGCAGTTAACCCCACACAGGTCTGGGTGCATGCCCATTTGGCCAGATGCGGTAACTAACTCTTCCATTTTTGCTTTTAATCTTAGCTGAGAGCTTGTAAGTGAGTGCTGGACTTTCTCTGTGTGCTGTATTAATTTGTTTTGTAATTTTCCCTATGGGCCTTACACCCAGACCTGACTGGGGTAACTGCCTGTGGCTCTGGGGACAGTGCAGCTTCCTAAGAGTTCTATTGTGCACCCAGGGCTGTGCATGTTGCAGGGTCATCATGGGATATGTACCCGGTCCGGTCTGAGAGTGCAGTCCCCTTCAGTGTTTTGTATATGTCTAAGGTGATTACATAAGCCTGTGCACCCTTCACTTGTTCCCAGTTTGTTGGATTGAGAGCTTGCATTGTGTGGCTGTTTATGGACTCAGGATTTGGAAGAGACCTTGACGTGGTACCTGGGCTTATCCCATTTGGCCAGATGCGGTAACTAACTCTTCAATTTTTGCTTTTAATCTTAGCTGAGAGCTTGTAAGTGAGTGCTGGACTTTTTCTGTGTGCTTTATATATATATCTATATCATCAACACTTATTTCTGGAATCTGAGGTAATCTCTGTATCACACATATAATAACTACCTCCAACGCCTGGAACTTTTATTTTTACACAGACCGACTCAGGTCCTAATCAAGTGGCTGATAATAGCGGTTTCACAAAAACAAACTCATTTTATTATTTTAAGGTTGGCCAACCTATGAGATATTGTTTATATTTTATGCATAAATTTAGGACAGATCCCCTGTTTGATAGTACTTTATTTTTTGTTTTATTTTATTTTGTGTATTTATTAAAATCAATTTATATTCTATCTATTAGTAATCTACTTCTTAGTGATATTTATATTCTCTTATTTTAGTATTCATAGGGCTCACTTTTATGGTGTTATGAAATGGTTTGTGCATATTTAGTATAGAGACCCTTTGGGTACACACATTTTATACTTATAGATCATTCTCTTTTACTTTGTTATTGTATTATCTTAATACATTGCAAATAATATATCTGGTACATACATACATAAAGATTTTTTCTCTCTCCGTGGTAATAGCGATCTCAGCGCTCCTATCTTCTCCCATTTTTTGCATTTCTTCTGTATAGTCTGGAGGGAGACTTTTTGAGGAAAAGAGCTTTTTTCTTCTATCAGATCAACACTCAGTACTTGGTTATTCTTCTGTAATGATCCTGGTGTTTCTAATTCTGACCGACCCATTCGCCTGGCTTCTGGATTTTGATTTGTGCCTGACCCCTTGCTGTCCGGTTAGTGATTGATCTGTTAGTTCCTGACCTGCACACTAAAGCCATGCTCTGCACTCCTCTATACAAAGAACAGAGGAAGTTAATTACCTTTACCTTTCGCACAGCACCACTCTGTATAACGCCAAACCTGTATGTGCAAAGAATCAAAGCTGAGTTATTTGTGCGCTCTAACAAATCTCCAAGAACTCATAGTTTGCCTGAAGTATTATTTGAGATATATTTATAAATATAAAAGCATGTGATGCCATAACATGTGCAACCTGATAACATGGGACAGCCCAGGCCATCATCTCCTCATCTGAATACACAGAAATGAGCACAGCAAGGGTGAGTGTGTATCAGAGCTGCATCTTCTCAAAGACTCTATTAGCTCTGATGAAAAGTTCTGGCATGTTTTATTGTTCTAGGCACAAATGAGCTATTGCAATTTGCTGCAGTGTGCACTGAATTCCTCATTTCATGTTGCTGCCCTCTTTAACATATATGTTTTTCTTTCTTTTCTTTTCTTTTTTTAAGTACCTTAAAGTTTGTTTAAACTGTGTTTTCCTTTGGCAATGCGCTACAGCATGTGTCATTTAACAAGAAAGAAAAAGACAGGAAGGAAGGAAAGAAAGAAAGAAAGAAAGAAAGAGAGAAACAAAGAAAGATAGAGAGAAAGCTAAAGAAGAAAAGTTAGAGAAAGTGAAAGAATGAGAGAGAGAGAGAGAGATAGAGAGAGAAAGTGAAAAAAAAAGAGAGAGAGAGAGAGAAAGAGAGAGAGAGAGAGAGAGAGAGAGAGAGTGAAAGAAACAGAGAGAGAGAGTGAAATAAAAAGAGAGAGAGAGAGAGAGAGAGAGAGAGAGAGAGAGAGAGAGAGTGAAAGAAACAGAGTGAGAGAGAGAGAGAGAAAGAAAGAGGGGGGAGAAAGAGAGAGAGAGAAAAAGGAAGAAAGAGAAAGGAAGAGAGAGAGAAAAAACGAGAGAGAGAGAGAGAGAGAGAGAGAGAGAGAGAGAGAGAGAGAGAAAGGGAGGGAGAGAGATAGAAAAAGAAAGAAAGAGAGATAGAGAAAGAACGAGAGATAGAGAAAGAAAGGGAGAGAGAGAGAGAGAGAAACAGGGAGAGGGAGAGAGAAAGAGAGAGAGAGAGAAACAGGGAAAGGAAGAGAGAAAGAGAGAGAGAGAGAGAGAGAGAGAGAGAAACAGGGAGAGGGGGAGAGAGAAAGAAAGAAAGAAAGAAAGAAAGAAAGAAAGAAAGAAAGAAAGAGGGGAGAGAAAGAGAGAAAGAAAGAAAGAAAGATATAGCAAAAAGATGTTTTTAAAAATATTTTCCACCAATGTCTCCAATGCAGGAAACTGCAAGTTTATTAAATATTTCCATTACTTTTCTCAGAATAATAGATTTCTTTAGAGATTTGGGTTAATACAAAACAATTTATGTCGATAAGAGTTGCCAAGTGTTCAGTACTTTAGCAGTCTGTCCCATAAATCTATGCAAAAATACTACACACTAAAATGTCCAGTTTTTTAAAGTCTCCTGAGTACCAGTTACATTTGAAATGATTCTTATGCCTCTATTCATTATAAACATTACCTAAAAAGAAGTGACACTCCTAATGCACAAATATGTGTTACTAGCAGCTAGAGAGGATGAGAAAAATCACTGTTTTGTAATTTATTGGCAGTAGTTTTGGTGCTGATAAAACACTGATCTGTTTGTGTAGCCACTGGGGTACCATTTCTGCTCTCTGTGTGTGCTACAGTTAATAAAGAGAGGGTCAATTCACTGCTGTGTGTGTTACTGGCAGTGAATGAAGTACAGTTATTCATTTGTATTTTACTGGCAGCTAAGGGGAAAAGGGGCCTAAGGTCAAGTTTTGGAAAAGGGTCATTGTGTAACTCTACCTACCACTAGTGCTAAGTCACCTACAGATTGCTCAGTATTTGTGTGGAAGGCAGCTGGTAGCTACAATTAGAGTTCAGCATATGATCAGATGGGACATCAAATATCCTCTCTTTTTCTTCCCAGTACCATGTGAGCCCTCTCTGTTCCTTTAATTCATTAGAACATACTCTAATACACACCAGTAGATTTAAAAGGGACATCACTAAATGTATTGTATGAGCATAGTATTAAGGTTATTTGTCTATCTATCTATCTATCTATCTATCTATCTATCTACCCCCCTCTCTCTTTATGTGCATACCTTTAAATTCTCTCTCACTCTCCATATATATCTCTCATCTGTATCTCTTGCTGTAGCTGTTAGGTAACAGAGCCCCACTAACTTGCAGCTTACAGACACAGACAGGATCTGTCAGGATACTGAGCCCCACTGCCCTGCAGCTTACAGACACAGACAGGATCTGTCAGGATACAGAGCCCCACTATCCTGCATCTCACAGACACATACAGGATCTGTCAGAATACAGAGCCCTACTACCCTGCAGCTTACAGACACATACAGGATCTGTCCGGTTACAGAGCCCCATTACCCTGCAGCTTACAGACACATACAGGATCTGTCAGGTTACAGAGCCCCACTACCCTGCAGCTTACAGACACATACAGGATCTGTCAGGTTACAGAGCCCCACTATCCTGCAGCTTACAGACACATACAAGATCTGTCAGGTTACAGAGCCCCACTACCCTGCAGCTTACAGACACATACAGGATTGGTCAGGATACAGAGCCCCACTACCCTGCAGTTTACAGACGCAGACAGGATCTGTCAGAATACAGAGCCCCACTACCCTGCAGCTTACAGACACATACAGGATCTGTCAGGTTACAGAGCCCCACTACCCTGCAGTTTACAGACGCAGACAGGATCTGTCAGAATACAGAGCCCCACTACCCTGCAGCTTACAGACACATACAGGATCTGTCAGGTTACAGAGCCCACTACCCTGCAGCTTACAGACACAGACAGGATCTGTCAGGATACCGAGCCCCACTAACCTGTAGCTTACAGACACGGGGTCTGTCAGATTACAGAGCCCCACTAACCTGCAGATAACAGACACAGGATCTGTCAGGATACAGAGCCCCGCTACCCTGCAGCTAACAGACACAGACAGGATCTGTCAGTATACAAAGCCCACTACCCTGCAGTTTACAGAGACATACAGGATCTGTCAGGATACAGAATCCCACTACCCTGCAGCTCACAGACGGGATATGTCAGAATACAGAGCCCCACTACACTGCAGCTTAGAGACACAGACAGAATCTTTCAGGATACAGAGCCCCGCTACTCTGCAGATAACAGACACAGATAAGATCTGTCAGGATACAGAACCCTACTACTCTGCAGCCTACAGACACAGACAGGATCTGTCAGGTTGGAGACCCCCATTACTCTGCAGCTTAGACACACTCACATAGATACATTCTGCCAAATTAGGCACAACCGGCACAATCAGACTGGTACTATGTTTCTTGCAACTCACAATGTATGCTAAAGGGATATGAAACCCAAAACATTTCCTTTTTGATTCAGACGGAGCATATAAGTTCAAAAAAGTTTCCAATTTACCTCTATTATCTAATTTCATTATTTCCCATGATATTCTGTGTTGAAAAGATACCTAGGTAGACATCTGGAGCACTGCATGGCAGGAAATATTGCTGCTATCTTGCAAATGGATAACATTATTGCAAAACTGCTGCCATATAGTGCTCTAGAAATGGGCCAGATCCTGAGCAACAAAATATACCAAGAGAACAAAGAAAATGTGATAATATAAGTAAATTAGTTGTATACAATTGCATGCTCTTTCTGAATCATGAAAGAACATTTTTGGGTTTCATATCCCTTTAAGGCTACTTACAGGGAGATGCCTGGGATGTACATATTGGTGGATGTTTCTTCTTTTTAATAGTAACAGTTCTTTGACAGTTTCCCTCTTATGTTAGTAAGTTTTTAGCTGCGTGTCCTTCACTAGCCTGTAATCTTCCTGACAGCTCCCATAAAATACTCAGTGCTATGGCTTCCGCTGGCCTTCTGCACAAACGCTTTTTATGCCAAGCTATCTGGAATCCTGCTGGAGCTGTGCTGATTTATAGACTGCCCATTCTTTCTGCTACAGTGCCATGACTCACTGGTATTTGTGAATTTGCTTCAGTATAACATAGAACTTACAGAAGAAGCCTTTATTACCTTAGGGAGTGTGTGCTTTGTGTGCTGTAGTTTAGAACTCCCAAACAACCTGGATTTTGATGGGGTTTCCTAGTTTGGAAGCTCTGTCCCACTTTATCTCCCACATCTCTGTTTTCCCATCAAATAACAAAGTGAACCCAAGGACAAACCATTATCTGCACTGAAGTCCCTGACCATTCACCTAGAATGCCCAACCACACCCCTTCAGCATTTTAACCCCACCCACAATGTGGCCTGGCCCCGCCCACCATGACTTCGCACCTTCTCTGCACTTGGAGTTATTCACTGCATAGATTCACAAAGACTATAAAGACCTGTCCAGTTTTACCATTTATTGTGATATTCTGTAAAACCTACTTACTAAAGAATTTAGAATTACTAAAGAATTTAGTGATGGCTGTAGTCCTTTTTTATTGTACCCCTGGTATAGCTCTGCAGAATCTGTGCACTTCAAATAAAGATGATAATAATAATATGCATATAATAGCAAAAGGTATTGGCCTTTAAAGGGATTGTAAACACCTTGAGGCTTATTTATCAAAAGTCTGTCGGACCTGGTCTGACAGTGCGGATCAGGTCAGACAGACCTCGCTGAATGCGGAGAGCAATACGCTCTCCGTATTCAGAATTGCACCAGCAGCTCGTATTCAGATTCGCAGCCAATTGGCCGCAAGCAGGGGGGTGTCAATCAACCCGATTTTACTTGATCGGGTTGAATTGTGGCGATCTCTGTCAGCCTGCTCAGAGCAGGCGGACAGGATTATGGAGCAGCGGTCTTTAGCAGCTCGCCAGAAACAAAGAAAATAAATAATGAAAATAAATTGCAAAGCTGTTTCATTATGCGTAACTAAACATTTAAAAACAAAAAAATCTCATGGCGTTCACTGTCCATTTAATTGCAAATTATTTAGAGATTTCCGCGATATTGAGAGGTCTACAACAAGTAGAAATGGGGCACATACCTGATTGGTAAATCAAGATGAATCTGCTGGAAGTGAATAAATAAATAAATAAATAAATAAATAAAATCTGTGTTTAATGAGATAGTAAAGAAGCACCCAGTATGCAGAATTGTTTATTTCAGCACTATGAACAGCTCAGCACGTGGGTGTATAGAAAGACAGATACTGATCATAAGCCGCGAAAAACACTTCCACGTACAGCATGACACATGCAAAATCATCCCAGACTGGAAGAACCTTATTAGGATTTGCAGCCAAAGGGAAGTATGTTGATAACTGGCAATAATTAAAAGCATATTAAAGAGGCAGAACAGTGGGACAGTATACTGTCAAATTAGTTTTCCCTTAATGTGTTTGCAATGACTTGATATTTTAGCAGCAGAGTATAACATGCATGAGAAATTACTCCTGGGAAATACCTTTCTTGAACACTATGAGGAGCCAAAGATTCCCAAAACTCCAAGAGCCCTTAAAAACCCCTCTAACCTTACTGGAAACTACTCTTATTCTTTTCTACCCTACTTCTTCTCCTTGCATGGCTATACGTCAGACTAGTTTCCAGTAAGGGGTTTTTAAGGGCTCTTGTAGTTTTGGGAATCTTTGCCTCTTCCTAGTGATCAAAAGAGGTGTTTACCTGGAGTAATGGCTTGTGGACTCTCACCACTATAAAACAAATTAATTTATATAAGAATACATTATATTTTCACACCATAACCATGGGGTGAGCTTGCAGGGGAATCAGATCTCCTTATTTTATCACTTTATATATATATATATATATATATATATATATATATATATATATACACACACACCTCTGTATACCAAAACCCAAGGAGAATAAATTAAAATTAACATTTTATTACTTATCTCTCCTACCTCCCACTGGGAGTGTAATTATTTTCCTCTGGCTATGTTTACATAGCTTTTCTGCAGACAATTCTCTCTCTCTCCTCGTGTTATTGTCCATTAAACTTAGAGACATAAAACCCAATTTTATTCTTTCATTATTCAGGTAGAGCATACACTTTTAAACAAATTTACAATGTTGTTTTTATTATCTAATTTGCTTTGTTCTCTTGGTATATTTTGTTGAAAAGCAGCAATGTGCTACTTGGAGCTAGCTGTTGTTTGGCGGAACTTGACTTTTGTGTTTAACCCATTCGTTGGAGGGGGAGGGTAAACACGCAGCAAGTTTGAGTCACTGTCGCAAACATGACAGGCTGTAAGAAATTAGAGTATGTCATTTTTACACCAAAATGTCTCTTTGAAGTGGCTTCTTGACTGATATCAGATAGGATATGTCACCCATTTTAGAAATTCCTTTTATCAAACCAAAAACTTGCACCGTGTTTATTTATAAAAACAAATTAAATTGACAGTGTAGTGTAAAAATAAGATGCTGCATTTTATCATAGGATTTTATGTTATAGTTCCCTTTTTGTACGTTATTTCTTCAGAAGAGTTAAATACATAAAAACATTTCTGCTCCAGAGGAGGATATAGCCAGCGTCGGGATCATACACACGTGTTTTGTATTTTTGCTTAGAAATATTATTGCATCTCTAATATTCCCTTCTTTACAGTAAATGGTTACATTGAGTTAAACTGCAAGTAAATAATACATACAGTTAGTGCGAGGGCAGCAGCATGTAAAACACGCTCAACAACGCGCCCAAGGCTGGACTGCTTCTGACTGAAGTGTGGATAGATTTTATTTGGTAAAAGTGATTATATTGTAAATGTTATAAATTGAATAATTATTACATTTCAGTTTTTTTAAGTGGTGTGTTTAAAGAACCAGTAAATACGGTAGATTTGCATAATCAACAAATACATAAAAAGACAATGCAATAGCACTTCAAATAAGATTTTTTTCTGACATATTTCAAAGTTATGTCTATTTCTATTCCCCCTGTATCAGGTGACCGCTATCAGCCAATGACAAATGCATATATGTTTATTCTGTGAATTTATGCACATGCTCAGTAGGAGCTGGTGACTCAAAAAGTGTAAATATAAAAAGACTGTGCACATTTTGTTAATGGAAGTAAATTAAAAAGTTGTTTAAAATCGCCTGCTCTATCTGAACCATGAAGGTTTAATTTTGACTTGAGTGTCCCTTTCAGGGACATGCTCTATTTTATAAGAGCATGTAAGTTTAGAAGACCCAGCATTGCTATGTGTTTAAACTCCCCAAAGGTCTTAAACACATAGTCAAAATACCACTCTGGAGCAGTAGGGAACTGATGGTCAAGAAAGGAAACTGCTGGTGACCTAATCAACAGTGGTAGTCACATGACCTAGCTGTGTGACTGATGCTGCTGATTGGCTTAGTAGCTGTTTCTGTTTGGGACCAGCAGTTTTCTGCTTCTCCTGAGTGGTACATTAACTATGTGTTTAACCCCTTTGTAGGGGGTTAAACATATAGCATTTCAGGGTCTCTAGTGCAGAAATCACATGCTCTAACAAGCTAGAGTATATCATGTTTGCACGATAATGTTTTTATTTTTGCTTGTGTGAATACTGACAGTGAGTGCTCATTACTGTGCCCATTTGTCATGCATTTTACAGCTTTTTTGTATGTATTTACCCAGAATCACTTGCTGTTGAGTGCCTAGGCCGTAAGTGATGTTTTATGGCCTATTTGAGTTTGAATTTGCACCTAAGTGTTTTTCTTTTTCTGACCAAGTTGAGTTGTATCAATATTTAATTGAGCTGTAGATACAGAGCATGTTTCTCTCATTGCAAAAGCCCACAATATAGAATATCTATCCTTTCCTCCAACAAATTACATCCAGAGACTTAACAATGGCCTATAGTTTGTGATGTTGCCAAGCGGCCTTGTTGTAAAGGCTGTTTTGTCAAGAAGACAATATCACTTACCTGTGAATATGGGCTGCTTCTGTCCATGGCCGGACTTTTAGCCGACAGACTTTTGGCAGACAGACATTTGGCCGACACACAAGTGGCTGTCAGATAACAGTCCGGCCACGAAATAGATAGATAGATTTGATAGATAGATACATAGATTAGATAGATAGATAAATAGATGTGATAGATAAATTTGATAGATTTGATAGATAGATTAGATAGATAGATAGATAGATAGATAGATAGATAGATAATTTCCAAGACAGAGAATTACAAGACGTGCAGGCTGGGACCCATGGTAAGGTTCCCAGAGGCAGTTGCGGTGTCCGAGGCTCTGATTAGAACAGAGCACTCTGGAGCGTATCTCCCCTTGGCCGAAATCGGAACATGCTTCGGCATTCTGTCCATCGGCCAAATGTCAGTCTGACAGAATGCTGTCTTCCAAATGTCCGTCTGCATTTTGTCAGAGCACCGCTTCTGTCACAGGGTACAGGAATACTTCAATTCCAAGATGGCGCCGCCCAGTGTGAAGATGCAGAGCTTCCCTAACTGGCACTTTTGAAGAGTTAAAATAAGATAACGGCGGTGAAGAGAGCTACAGACACAAGAGGATAAAATAGGATTGGGACTAGTAACCATGTAATTATAGTTGTAACCAGCCATTTAATGCCCCTTTAATTATACTGGAGTTTAAATCACCACTTGAGGCTGTTATAATCTCTTCATTTATTTATGAATCTACACCAATATTCATGTTAAGCAGCAATAAGTGACCGCCAACTCATGTGTTTCCTTACTCATAATGCTTGTCAATGTCAAATGTTAAAGGGATAGTAAATGCCAAATAAACTTAAAGGTCCATGATACCCAAATGTTGAAACACTTGAAAGTGATGCAGCGTAGCTGTAAAAAGCTGACTAGAAAATATCACCTGAACATCTCTATGTAAAAAAGAAAGATATTTTACCTCAAAAGTTCCTCAGTAGCCACAACCCATTGTAAAGGACTTCTAAGCAGCAAATCAGTATGTCTGTCCTGGGACAGCTAAGGGAGTCTTATTTCCCTGTTCAGTTTAAAGGGACATTCCAGTCAAAATTTAAATGCACATAGATTTATTACATCTTTGAATAGTAATATATTTGCAATATTCATGTGTTGGCAAAAATGCTTCAAGTAAAACTTATTACTGTTTTAGTGTTAACATTTTTCTCTGCACGTGCATGTGAGGCATAGCTAGATATTGTCACTTCACCCACATTTTAAATAATGCAACTGATCAGATCATCAGTGGGGGCTTGTATCATGTCAGCAATTAACAAATTGAGTCATTACCAGATGGTACCAGCACCTTAGGCTCTCTGAGCAAGTGCTGTGTTTAAAATGCTGGTGCACGGTGCATACTTAAATACACTTTTGAAACAGCTATAGCTTTTATTAGAAGCATTTTTGCTAATGCATGCATATTACAAAATTTCTTCTGTTCAATACCGAAATGCATCCATGTGGTTTCAAATTTTGGCTGGAATATCCCTTTAAGGAAGTTTACTATGAAATCTCATGAGATCACAGTAAAAGAGTTCATGACCTCAGCACTGTTGATGCTGATTGGCTGCTGTTCGTCTCTTCATTATTTTATTTTTACCTGCAGCTGGGCAACAGCTGAGTATAACTTTTTACACAGAACTTACTCTGCTGAGTTGAGGAGATTGTGAGCTAAAATATCTTCCTTTTTTACATAGAGATGCTCAGGTGATATTTTCCTGTCAGCTTTTTACAGTTATACTGCATCAGTTTCAAGTGATTTAGCATATGAGTATTATGTCCCTTTAACTAGATTGGATAGAGCATGACATTTTAAACAACTTTCCAATGTACTTCTATTATAAATTTTGCTGAGTTCTCACGGTATCCATTGTTAAAGAGTAATCCTTGGTGAGCTCAGGAGCGTGCACGTGTCTTTAAAAGAATATGAAACCCCAAAACATTACTTTCTAAATTACTTCTATTATCAATTTTGCTTCGTTCCCATGTTACACTGTGCTGAAGAGAGGCAGGAAATAGTGCTCCAGACAAGTGCACACTCCTGAGCTTATGTCCCCACTTTTCAACAAAAGATACCAAGAGAACTAAGAAAATGTGAAAACAGAAGTAAATGATAAAGTTGTTTAAAATGAAATGCTCTATCTGAATCATGAAAGACACATTTTGTGTCTCATGTCCCTTTAACCATCTGGCAGCAGTATTTATAGTAACACTATGCATAGACTGTTCATTCCTGGCAGACTGCTTCTCTTTCTGTACGTATTTATAGACTGCTAAAGACACATGCACGCTCCTAAACTCCTATCGGCCTACCTAGGTTTATTCTTTAACAAAGGAAACCAAGAAATCAAAGCAAATTTGATGACAGAAGTAAATTGGAAATGTGCTTAAAACTGCACGCTCTATCTGAATCATGAACTATTCATTTTATCTTTACTGTCCATTTATTATTGGGTAATAGACATTTAAAGGGATATTCCAGCCAAAATTTGAAACCACATGGATGCATTTCGGTATTGAACAGAAGAAATTTTGTAATATACATGCATTAGCAAAAATGCTTCTAATAAAAGCTATAGCTGTTTCAAAAGTGTATTTAAGTATGCACCGTGCACCAGCATTTTAAACACAGCACTTGCTCAGAGAGCCTAAGGTGCTGGTACCATCTGGTAATGACTCAATTTGTTAATTGCTGACATGATACAAGCCCCCACTGATGATCTGATCAGTTGCATTATTTAAAATGTGGGTGAAGTGACAATATCTAGCTATGCCTCACATGCACGTGCAGAGAAAAATGTTAACACTAAAACAGTAATAAGTTTTACTTGAAGCATTTTTGCCAACACATGAATATTGCAAATATATTACTATTCAAAGATGTAATAAATCTATGTGCATTTAAATTTTGACTGGAATGTCCCTTTAAAAGCTTATTTAAAACTTTGAGATAGAGTGCAGTGGGATCACGAGGAGGGAGGGTATTATTTTTTTCCTTTAGATGCCTGGATAACTTATTCTTGTTTTCTTGTGGTGAAAGCAGCGTGACTGCACATCTGTCACAGGTTACGGTGAACTTGCCGTTGTTCCCCAGATCATTATATAACACAGAGTACCACAGAGAGCAATGAATATACACAATTTCCTGAGTTTACATTCCCAGTCTGGCGTTCACTACTGATGGGATCCTCTTAATGCTGTATTTTCTTCACTTATTGGCAATAGTAAAATAAGCTCTGTATTGCTCAGCTAGACACAAAATCACTTTTATGGCTAGTATTAGCCTTTTTCCAGTCTGAATGTTCTGCCTACACAGTATATATCAATACACAGTGTGCACACACAGTTCCAATGCCCTGAATCTGCTGATGTGTAAGGAAGACGTAAGCAGAATACAATGTATAGAAGTTTGTTGTTATCCCTAGAGGCGTAAAATGAGCTAAGCTTTCATTATCCCAGACCATTTGGTTCACTTTATCTTTTATCTACATCATTAAAGGGACACTGAACCCAAATTCTTTTTCTTTCATGGTTCAGATAAAGCATGCAAATGTAAGCAACTTTCTAATTTACTCCTATTATCAATTTTTCTTCGTTCTCTTGCTTCCTTTAAATGAAAAAGAAGGCATCTAAGCTATTTTTTTGGTTCAGGACCATGGAAAACACTTGTTTATTGGTGGGTGAATTTATCCACCAATCAGCAAGAACAACACAGTGTGTTCACCAGAAATGGGCCAGCATCTAAACTTACATTCTTGCATTTCAAATAAAGATACCAAGAGAATGAATAAAATTTGATAATAGGAGTAAATTAGAAAGTTGCTTAAAATTGCCTGCTCTATCTGAATCACAATTTAACTTTAACTTTCTCTTTATAGCCACTGTATGTTTTACCTATTTGCCAAAATTGTAAACCATCCATTTGCTTTTCTGCACTTACACGTTGTCTTCATTGTAGTTCTCTTGTACCTCTCTGCTTCTCTCTAAACAACTTATTTTCCTATTTCTGTTTACTTGTTGGCTTCCCGTACACCTACAGTTTATCTTGTGCCTCACTTGTTTGCATGTATTTTGTTCATGTTTCCTTTATACATTGTCACACCACATCTGCCCGCTTTTCCCTCCTCACATGACTTCTCCCCATTTCATGACACATCTTCATAGCACCTCTGTACCCTAACACATGGTGCCTCAGCCACCAGATCATGGCTCCTCTGGTTGTCATCTTATGGCTCCTCTGGTTGTCATCTTATGGCTCCTCTGGTTGCCATCTTATGGCTCCTCTGGTTGTCATCTTATGGCTCCTCTGGTTGTCATCTTATGGCTCCTCTGGTTGTCATCTTATGGCTCCTCTGGTTGTCATCTCCTGGCTCCTCTGGTTGTCATCTTATGGCTCCTCTGGTTGTCATCTTATGGCTCCTCTGGTTGTCATCTTATGGCTCCTCTGGTTGTCATCTTATGGCTCCTCTGGTTGTCATCTTATGGCTCCTCTGGTTGTCATCTTATGGCTCCTCTGGTTGTCATCTTATGGCTCCTATGGTTGTCATCTTATGGCTCCTCTGGTTGTCATCTTATGGCTCCTCTGGTTGTCATCTTATGGCTCCTCTGGTTGTCATCTTATGGCTCCTCTGGTTGTCATCTTATGGCTCCTCTGGTTGTCATCTTATGGCTCCTCTGGTTGCCATCTTATGGCTCCTCTGGTTGTCATCTTATGGCTCCTCTGGTTGTCATCTTATGGCTCCTCTGGTTGCCATCTTATGGCTCCTCTGGTTGTCATCTTATGGCTCCTCTGGTTGCCATCTTATGGCTCCTCTGGTTGTCATCTTATGGCTCCTCTGGTTGCCATCTCCTGGCTGCTCTGGTTGCCATCTTATGGCTCCTCTGGTTGCCATCTTATGGCTCCTCTGGTTGCCATCTTATGGCTCCTCTGGTTGCCATCTTATGGCTCCTCTGGTTGCCATCTCCTGGCTACTCTGGCTGAAACTTATAGTTCCTCTGCTCCCCAATTCTATGTTAACTCATGGTTATTCTACTCATTTTCTTTTGTTATCCTTTTCTCCTGTGCTCATTTGCTTCTCAGTTTGCCATCTTATGACTCAATTGCTTTCTATCCTTTGGCTTCTCTGAAATGAGTCTAATATCTCCTCCGGTACCCATGTCATAGCTACCCTAGTTCCCAGCCCATCCCAAACCAAAGCTTTTATGTTCCATATGTCATTAATTCATGAACCCTCTATCCCCACCTCAGGCACCTGTGTTTTCTCTCACTGTTCTTATCTCATTACTTTTTCTGTCTTATTTTGATTTCATGTTTATGTAAGCCCCTATTATTTCTCCTTATAATGCTCCTCACTGCTGTATTTGCACATATAATTCTCTGTTTGCCTTCTCTGCTCATATTCCATCGGCCCTTTGCTTCCCTCCCCTCTTTGGTTTCTTATCAGTGATTAGTTGGTACTGCCTATTGTATCCTCATTGTTTATATAGCCTTTGTTTCTACATGTTAATTTTTCTCCTTTTACTTACCCCGCACTACATTCATGTGTTCCTTATTTTTCATGTTTCTATGTTCTTTCTTGAACCAAAGCCTCTCACTCTAATTTTTCTGTTCCTCTCTCACCCTATTTTTCTTTCATGATTTTGTTTCATACTCTCCCTTCTCCTCAATCCTTAGAGGGACATGAAACCCAAATATTTCTTTCAAGTGGGGTGAAATTTATGAGCCATCACGTGTGGGAATATTCCCCTCCTGACCACTAGGGGCAGACAAAAGGCACCCCAACACCACAGAGCGTTAAATCTCTCCAACTAGCCATGGTCCACAGTCATTTTATTTTGCCTCCTTCATGAGGAGTAAGGTGAAAATGAAGTGCAAGATCTTCTCATCATTTGAAAGGGGATCCTCTAACCGATCTGGGGCCCGAATCTTTGCAGTAACCTGTCGTTCAGTGTTTTTCAGCCAGGCAGTGAAAAGTCTTTTCTCAGTGATACATGTTTCAGGCCTCCCAGGGTAAACGTGGACATGTCCTCCAATTCCCTGGTCTACAGTGATCTGCTCCTTGTGGATCCACAGCCCTCCCCAGGGACATTGTTGTCGCACTGCTGGGTACAGGCTCATCTGCTAGAAACAAGTTGCTGCAGCTGTGGTAATCCCAGTGAACAGAGGTGATTTGTGTCGCCGTCCCCCCCATTCATGGTGGTCTTGAAGTCTCCACAGCTTGGGCATTGATTCCAACATGTGATGGCTTGTGGACTTTCACGATCTGATGAAAAAAATAATTATGCTTACCTAATAAATGTATTTCTTTCATGATGGTTATAGTCCATGAGCCCCACCCTTTCTATTGGTACAGATGGCGGAGGTACTTGTTTTGCATTTCTTTGCCCCGCTTTATCTTTTCTGCTTTTTCTTTTTTACTCATCTACTTGGCTGTATGTATGACTGAAGATCATGAGAAGTGGGAGGGATTTAACATTCTTGTGTATTGAGTTGTCTTTTGCCTCCTCCTAGTGGTCAGGAGGGGAATATTTCCAAACCTGATCGCTTGTGGACTCTCATTATCATGAAAGTAATTCATTTATCAGCTAAACATACATTTTGTTTTTAAGCAACTTTCCAATTTACTTCTGTTAGCAATTTTTTTGTTCTCTTAGTATCCCTTGTTGAAAAGCAGGAAAGTATTTGAGTACACATTCCTCAGCACTATATGGCAGCAGT